>NC_048231.1:6675486-6751534 GCF_002007445.2 Ailuropoda melanoleuca | reverse complement strand
AAAAAAAAATAAAATGTTCATTAAAAGCAGCACTTATCACAGCGAATTTAAATGAAAATTAATGTGATATTATTAAATTGCCTTTTAAATGATCATTTAAATCATGTCAGATGGGTATAAACTGAATAGGGACCTATTTATATTCATTTTATGTCTTGTATACAAGGTCCAATTGCTTAAAATAACTACTATTGAAATGAAACATATTTTATAAGAGACTTCCAAGTTATCTGATTCCTGCTTATTTCTGTAACAAGACAATCTGGATCACCTTAGAATTCATTTTAATAAGATTTGGCCAAGTGGCAGGTATACTCAATCAAGACCAGTTAATTTCTGGATTCCTTTTTCAGACTGGAATCCTATTTATTTAATTCACCAGATATTCTCAATAAAAAAGATTAAGGAGGAACCACTTAAGAATGAATGCAGGTAGAGTACACATCTTATCACAAAAACAATCAATTATAATACATTCTAACCAAAAATATATATCAAACCATAGCGGAAAAAAAAATAGTAGAAACCCAGGACTAGAGAAAGTGTTATTTTCTTAACAAAAATAATTAATTACACATATTTATCTCATATCTGTTTTTAAAACTCCCAAATATGCCTAAGCCTTCCAAAATATTTTCAGTCACTGGTAAGCGCTATACTTTGTGTTCATTCATTAGAGATGGCTAAAGAACTTACAATGCAAGTATATTGGCTTGAGCCATTCTTGCAATAAATGTAGATAGGTTTCCTTAAAACACTGTAAAATGCACCAACTTTGATCAGATTTTAAAAAATTGTTCACTTTTGAATATGATATGATATTTGCTGGTAGCCATCCAAGTCCATTAGCACCACATATAGTGAATTAAAAAGAATATTTTTAGGGAGAATGACTTAGCAGTCTTTTTTTTAATGTTTAAAAATTTTACAACTAAAAGAAATTCATTTCTTGAGTAGTATGTTTTGAAAATCCACTTTTGTGTTGCTAAACTGAAGGATTTTTGTGGATTTCTCCTCCCAAGGTTATAGGCATGAAGGTAGAAAAGTCTGGGGGAATAATTTTGTACTTCAGCGAAGAATCTTGCCAATAATATCCATTATTTGGTTCAGTTCCAAAGTCAGATTATGTTTTTCTGCAGGAGGTCTCAAGATGTACTCACAGCAAGAAACAAAGAAGGTTCTATAGGATAAAATAACATATACTTTCTATGCGAATTGATAAATAATGCAAGAAGTCACCAGATCATTTAGTCACCTAATGTACACTCTTTTCTCCAAGAATGTACAAACCCTCTTTAACAAATACCTTGCAACTTGAGTGGAAAGCTCTTTATACTTCCTCTATTGTCAGAATAACGCTGTCCCTCAGTTTGGACAGTGGGGACTATACAATTTGGACCTTTACTGTGAGGTAGGGAAGTGTGTTGTAGTATTATGGCCATTTCACACAAGGAAAGATAGAAACAGTTACTTTTTCAAAAAATATGGCAATCGTTGATGAGATCGGTGATTTAAATAACCAGATAAAATGCAAATAAGCCCTTCTCGTTGTTACATTAAGTTCTTTTTTTTTTTTTTGTAAGGGATTAGCTGGATTGAACATACTGATGAAAAAGTTAATTTTCAAAATCCATGTAAAATGTTTGTTACTGGTGTCTCTTGACACATAGGCACAATGCGAGAATACTGACATTTAAAATACAATGTGCTTTAGCAATAACTTCTCACTTTCTATTCAACCATGAACTTGCCTCATTCTTGGTCAAAAGTAAATAATATTTTCGCTAAGTTATTATGATTTCCTGGGACTTTTACTGCCAGGCTGGCTGTGAATTCCCTCTTTGGGGAGAGGAGGATGAATGTGGTCTCTAGAGAAGCAATCCTGCAAGATGAATCCTACGTTATCTGTGATCATTTGTTACTTGGGCAGTTTGCCTTCTCCTGGACGGAAAACAGTATTTCACTCTTCTTGTTTTTCCTGTTGCTGTTGTTTAGTCTTTTGGGTTTTGCTTCTAACTTTTCGGCAGACGACCCCATGCAGAAATGGATTTAGACAGGTTTGTCTGAGGCAGAAGAAAAATGGAGAGGGACGATGCACTGCCTATTTCCACACCTTTGCACTTGGTAACTATTTGCCTATTTGATATAAATTGTGAATGGCTTTTGCACGGTATTTAAGCAAGACTAGAAAAACACGTTTAATTCAAATATGCACATTCTGCTGCAATTAGGAAAAGGCAATTTTTTTTTTGAGGTAAGACTACTGCCTATGAGCGTAACAACTGTAAATCACACATTCACAAAAATAGCTCACCTTACTCACCATTTTAAACATAAAAGTGCACTGTAAAAAATTTTTTTTTGAAAATCAAATGTGATGTTAACCTATACACAGGATTGAACTATCAAAAGGAAACCAGGCTTTGTGACATCAGAGAATATTAAAGAGTTTCTGGCATACCATAAGTGCTCAATAAATACAGCTTCCTCCCCCCAAGCACCCCAACTTCCACATGTCATTTTAGCAACTCCCTGTATGTCACTTCCATTGCGATCCGTACTAACTTCCTCCAATCCAGAAGCGATTGCATTTCAGTGGTAGGACAGTTTTATAAACTTAATTCTTTAGCACTTCTGGGCTGGAACTGTACCTGTAAATCCCACAGATGACAAATCTCTTATTTGTAACTGAATAAGAATGCCAAAATTTGCAAAGTAATTTAGCATGAAGCTTTTTTTTTTCCCTCCCATGATCTGGAAATTAAGTCACTATAGAAGATTGTTCATTTTATTATCATCAGAGGCCATTTCATTAACCAGCTGTTCTATAGACAATTGGATAGCATTCTTGACAAGAGAAGAAGCTGTTTCTGTTAAGAGTGTTTCGTATTGTTCTGAAGTTCTACCCTCAAAACCACTATCATTAGCAAAAACCCCTACTTGCTCATTTTCAATTGAAATTAAGAATTGCTTAGGGACATTTTTAGATTTCTTAACATCAAATTCACTGATTTCAGTGTCTGTAATAATAATAGCAATTGGCTCCATTCTTTTGCTTTCTTCTGGTTTGGGTTTCTCTGCAGTGACCTCATTTTCTCTCAGCTCTGATTCCTGGCTCAATTCAGTATCTTTCGGCTCACTCTCTTCAGCTACCATCTCTCTACTTTCGTGCTCTTCCCCATTTGGTCCACTTTCGAGGATATTGCTTCTGGCGTCTTCTACAATTTGCTGATCTGGGCTTGCAGGTGGGGGAGGAACCTCAGAAACCACTGGTGGCTGAGGTGCTGTTTCTGAAGTTTCAAGTGGGCTTGCTTGCTGGCCTTGGACACTTTGTTTTTCCTCAATCGTTTCAGTATCTCTTTCAAGGATTAGTGTTGCCGGGTGAATGGCAGAATGCCCCGTATCTAACCCAAGTTCTACTGAAATCACTTTCTCTCCAGCTGTAGTTGTGCTGTTGCTCACATCTGGTTCACAGACCTCATCACCCCCTTTCTGTGAGACATCTTTACTTACATCCTGGGGCAACTGGGTCTTTGCTGCCTGGTCATCTTTTGTATCCAAATGTGCAGCCTCTCCCTGGACTCTGATGCTGCAGTCTGAGTCTTCTATGATTTTGGAATGATTACTTCTTTTCTCTCCTTTTGAGAATTTTATGCAGGGAATCTTAAGTCCGGATTTTGCCTTTTTCTTAGAAACATCAGCATCCTCAGCGCTGATTTCAGGCTGCACTTTAGCCTCAAAGGGCTTCTGCTGCTTTGAAGATTCTGACCTTTTCCTGCGTGTCACCAGACGTTTGATTGAGGCCCAGGCCCCCCCTGGGGGCTGTGGCTGATCCGAAGCTCCTGCTTCTGGGGGACACTTTCTTGCTGTACCAGCAGCTTCAGAGCTAGCTTTGGGCTTCATTGCTTTAGTTGCTTTCTTTCTTCGCTTGAAGCAAAGCACTGATGCTCTTTCCTCCTGTCTCTCATCTTGAGGACTAACTTCTGTGGGTCTCTTCTCATCCTTGCTTTCGACTTGAATTTCGGAAACCGTGGTTTCCATGTTTACATCACACTCGTTCTTTCTCTAGAAAACTATATTCTCTCTTCCTTAGTAGCCTTTATGACAAAAAGGTGGGCAAAAATATGCTACGTAAAATTTCTTCCAGATGTATTCACTCCTTTTGTCTTACTCCATACAGTTGTTTTAGGTGGTTTCTCCAGTGTACAATTCCTAGTTTCTCTCTCACTTATAATTTCTCTCTTTAGTTTCTTCATGAAAGCCCTTTTCTGGATAGCTTTTTGCTTTAAGGATCAACCTGATGAGAGAAAAGAGAGTGGTATTTTATTTCACCATCAGCCTATTGTTTCCTATAGAAAGATTTCAGTTGAATGTATCTGATTCTACCAGGCATGTTTCCCATCTAATAATCTACTGAAATGACTGGAGAATAAAAAATATCAGAAAGATTACAAGGTGAAGCTAGTTTTCTCTGTTCTCTTTAACACTTCAACTTGGATTATTTGCAAATCTGGTATCAGTTCTTTTGTTGTGCTGTCTTTATGGATGTTTATGACTCAAATCCAAGTCAACAAACAGACTTGGATAACAAAACAATGAAGGGCAAAGTGATAAGAAAGCTAGAGTGATTTTCATTACATGTAATAAAGAATTCTGCAGCTGCAAAGGATCTTAGAGATCACTCAAGTCCAGCCAGATGAAGAAAATGAGCTCCAGAGTGGGCAGGTGGAGTGCTGAAAGCCATACAGCTAGAGAAGGTCATAGCCAGAGTTAGAACTGAAGACTGACTCTCCAGGGTTCTTTCCATTACACCATAAGGTTTCTGTTCTAAAAATGTCTGTTCCATCAGAGAGGTGCTACTTTTCATACACACTCTTGGGAAATTTAACATCACTGTCATTCTCCCCTCTTAAATTTAGTTGTATAATTTTGACATTCCGCCCCACCCAAGTATCTACTTTTCCAATGTTTTCCATAATGAGCACATAGTCGAAGGTCAGTAAAAGCGAATGATAACAATAGCTGACATTTATTGGGCAACTCCTGTGCATTGGGATACGCTAAGCACTTTTACACCCATCTCTAATCTTCCTCACATTTCAAAATGAGTAGGTGGTGGTATCACTATCTGCAGAGGAAGAAACTGAGGCATAAGAGCTAAATAACCCGCCCAAGATTACACATCTAGTAGGTAACAGAGATCAGATTCAACCTGATTGCCTGTTTCTGAAGCCCATGCTTGGAAAGTGGGCATTAGAATTTTATCAGAAAAATGAATTGTCTGGAGATACTAATCTGCACTTAGAGTCACTAGTCAAGAATTTTTAAATTGTGTTTTATTTAACCATAAGGCAGCCCTCTAGAACCAAGACTAGGTTGAATTCTTGCTATTTTAAAACCAAGCTTTTGAAATTCTTTATATTTTGTTTTCTTGGTTCTGGAACTAATTTGAAAGCCAAATAGAATTGATAAGCTATGCAATTGGCAAACTGATTAGTTATACAGAAACATAAAATGAATCCACAGGATAGTATGACAGCACCAGTGAACACAGACGAGGTGATGATCTAACAAAAGGTGTATTAATTTTTGCTGATGGATGTCCTAAAATAAGGGGACTCTTTCCTTGTACTGTTTTTGCGTAAATCCTTCAGCGCTGAAGGTTTATTTGGGTAGCTCTTGATTCTATGAACCACAAAAGGAACTGGGACTCAGATAATCAGTTAATGATGTAAGTAAACATTCCCTTAGCTTGGGAGTTACGGACTCTGTGCCCCTGACAAAAAGACAAGTCATCCTAGAACAGCGATGGAACTAAAATATGAACATTGTACAGTGTCCCCCCTCACATAATGCTTCCATAAGCCCTAGAACCACAGCTGATTACAGCTCTCTTAAGTCTTATCGCGTCTTGGAGTTCTCAGCACCTGAGAGTTTTTACCAACCAGAGGATATATAACAGAAATACTGAAATGAGATCATGCTTCAGACGGTACGATTTGAAGTTAACCTGGATTGCCCAAAGACACCTGCTTGAGAAGCTCACTTGAATGTACATTACGGCAGAAATAAAAAATACCCAAACAGAAACCTAACTGAAATGGGAAAATACAATCTGGAGACAATAAAACTTTGCAGAATGTTAGCGTGCAAATGATTCTCCTTAATCGGCACGGTGCTTTTATCGCCGCGGTAATGTTAGAGTCCGTGTGTCATTTCCTGACAATCGCAGTCTAACGCCACTTTTCCCCTTGAGCGGGGAAGCACGGAGGCCAAGAGCAAGCCCTTCGGGAGGAAAGCTGGGACTCTCTCCCAGCGCCGGGCGCGGACCACCAAGCGGCCACCCGGGGAAGGCGGCTGGTTCCGACTGGACGCGCCTCGCGGCACGAGCCCGAGCGCAGGACCGAGTACTTAAAAAGGAAAGCGCCGGGGGCGTGGGACAGAGCGCCCAGCTTCAGGCTATCTGCACAATTATTAACGGCCAAATCACATTTCCCTCACATACGGGTAAGGGCGAGAAGCGGTACCGGCAACCCACGCTGCAGCGATGAGCTGTAACGCGAAGAGGGTGGGTGGGCACAGCTGACGAGGGTCGCGCTGGCTGGAGGTTCCGGCGGACAAACGACCCCTCCCGGTTCTCACCCCGGCCTCCTCAGGGGCCGGGACTGCGGGTGTCCAGCGGGAACCTTCCGCCCACCCCGCCGCGCAGGCGGCCAGCGGACATGACACGGGCCCGGACCCCGTCCCCCCCCGGCCCCCTCACTTACCCACGGTGCCTGGGTCCCTGGCGACCCTGCTACTGAGGTCGGGGGGCCGCTCGCGGGGCCGGGCGCCCAAGCAGCGGGGAAGCCCCGGTCGCACGGGCAGCGAGCAGCCCTCTGCAGTGGGACCGCAGCCGGCGGCGCCCCCTCCCCAGAGCGCGGGGAGCGACAGCCGGCGGCTCCAATGCGCGCTGGGCGGGCGGGCGCGGGGCGGGGCCAGGGCGCGGGGGCGCGGGCGCGGGGGCTGCCTGCGAGCGGCTCGCCCCGCCGCGTGGGAGCGCACCTGGCACTCCTGGCCCCCGCGCGAGTCCCCGCGGCGCGACCACGTGCAGCCACGGCAGCGGACCACCCAAAGGGAGGGCTGGCAGATGGGGTGGGGACCGGGGGAGTGAGCCCCGCATTTTCTGAGACGCAAAGTAGCAACGTTTGGTTTTAAATTAGGGGCACTCTCATTTAAGCACCCCCCACAACACGCCGAGTATTTAAAGACACGGCAGATATTACCTTTAAAAGGTAGGGTTAAAAACTGTGCAGGGTGAAAGCTTGTTTGGGGAAAAAAATTACATCTATGAATTGAAACAACAACAAAAAACTTTCCTAGGAGTGGCTTTGGGTGTAACGGTGTTATTATGGTTCATTGCCAAATACTCTTAGAAGCCCAAGACCCCAGACCCTTGTCTCCCTAGTCTAGGCGGCAGGTAGAGGTGATCCGATGTGTCTGCGGAGGAGGTTAGAAGGGCACAGCAACCCAGCCCCATCCATCTTTTACACCTTATTTCCGATGTCTGCTTAAGCTTGTCCCTCTCAATCAAGCGGGGGTGGGGAACGGGAGATGGCTTCCCTCGCAATTTCAGTCCCAGAGCCCTTTGGCACAGGCAGCATCTACCCTCCACCGTGACTGGAGGGCTAGGTTGCGTATTTTCATACATTTCCTGGGTCTTTAAACAAGTTGCTAGCCGTAACAAAAAACACCGCAAGCATTTATTTTATTTGTACACACAACGCACTGGTTTCATTAACCAATGAAAGGTATTGCTGTGAGGGCTTAGGTGACATGCTTCGGGTTTAACGTTACCTACCGCGGCTTTCCCGGGAGTTCCAGCTGTGAGGTCCTCCCGAGGGCTGAGTAGCGCGATTGGCTCCTCCTGGGCCCTCCCCGGCAAACCAAGCAGACGAAGAACCTATTAAGGTGGAGTAAAGAATTACCGAAAAGCAGTTGTACTTACCTTTCTTTGATAGGATCATGGTCTTTGGGGAAGTAAATCTCAGTTACCCGCTTTTGGATGTTTTTCTAGGAATCTGTTTTCCCTTTGTAAGGTTCAGTAGCTCTCACTGACACTTAAGAAAGAACCATTAGGACACAATAGCAAAGCTGACTCTAAGTTGTCAGAAATTTAAGGTAAAATTAGAGACAAGAGCTGTAAAACAGGAAAATCCCTAAGCATCTGCCTTGGTTGTAATGAAGAAGTCAGTCTATCTTTGTGCTGTCAGCAAACACCAGTCTGTGAAAATGTCATTTATGTCCCCAGATGGGTTGCTAACCCTGCTTACTGACACTTTTGAACTTTAAACAAGCCGAAAGAAATCCATGCCACTCATAACTAATTGAGATGCTATTACTAAGATCCAAGTATTCCCAAATCTACTAGAGCTAGGTGTTTGCAACAATTTCAAGCAAAAATAAGATGAGCTTATCCAGATGATGATAGGGTAGAACAGCTGTCTTACTAGGAAGGAGTTGGAAGTGAGACAAGGGATAGGTTAAAACAATAAAGGCCTCCTAAATGACTTGTAAATCTTATTCCACTTTTCTTAAAAAGGGGGGGGAACTGATGAAAGGGAATTGAAGGGCGGTAAGAGGTAAATTGATTTTGTATTTTAAGAGATTTTTTTAAGGTATACTTCAAATAACTCAACCTCCACCACACACACACTCAAAAGAATATAGTACTAGAAATGAAACACTGCACTGTGACCTTTCTTCAGGATATGACTAGAATCTGATGCCATATCTAAGTTTTAAGAAATGTATCCAGTACTTCATGCATGAAAGAAACCTGTCATCCCTGAATTCACTTAAGTGACAGTGAGCTATTACCCATATCACTGTCTGCTACTCCATTAGTAACTTTTGATTATATAATGAGAAGCAGGCTATAAATATATTTCTCCAATCTGATGAGAAATTATTCTACCTACAGCTTATCTTGTTAATATCACCAGACACAGTGTGCCAAGAGAATAGCTTGCATATTCATCTGAACTCCTATTTATCTGATCTCAACTGAGCATAGCATTTCTCCCATCCTGGTCCCCAACCACCCATGGCCTGGGCCTGTAGCTACCAAAAATGACTTATAACTCCTTAGTAAAATTCTTACGTTTTAGAAAACTTCTGGGAATAAGCCCTCCACCCCCTTCCCTGGTGCACCATTAAATGAACCTGTGGGTCGTTTCCTGGTATTTTGATCTGTTTCTAGGCACCATCAGGGTTGTACCAGTGAACAAAACAGTAGTTCTGTTGTAATCAGCTTTGCTTGGTAGCACACAAATGCTGCCTCTTCCGAATTAAGAGTATATATGCATCTTCAGTGCATGGCAACAGCCCCTGAAGTGCAGAATAAGGGGTCCGATCTGTTTATCAGTAACATTACAAATATGGGGTGGGAATGCATGAGTGGCCCAGAGAAGCGTTAAGAACAGTGATCTGGAAGGGTTCCTAGCCCCAAGGTAAAGGCACTGGACCTTGTCTGACAACACATACTAGTATGTACCCCAAGCACTAATGCTCCTACTTCCTCCTCAGATCTTCAATTAGCCTGCAGTTATTTAATCCTACATGCCATCTCTTTCTCACTTTCATTTTTTTAAGTAATCTCTACCCCAACGTGGGGCTCAAACTCCTCACCCTGAGACCAAGTCACATGCTCCACCAACTGAGCCAGCCGGGCACCTCTTTCACACTTCTTAATCACACATTTAAGAATCAATTCCACAAAACCCACGCTCTCAGTAATTGCTCAGCAGCATTTCTAACCTCTTTATTTCTTCCCTCTGCTTCTGCCACCTTTTATCATCCCTTCCTTCTGGAGGGAAGTGAAATGGGCACAGCTTTCTGCCTGTCACAAATGGGAAATCTATTTCTGTGCCGCCTGGCAGAGGCTGGCTTCTAGGAACAGCTCTGACAGGCAGAATGCTGGTAAAGAGCAAAGGCTTTAGAGTCAGAGGACTTTAACAAGTTTATCTGGTAGGCAACAGCAGTGCAATTTAAGTTTACCTTTCTGTAAAATGGAGATATAAACCTAATTTACAAATTTGTTCTACTATAATTTCTCTCTACCCATTTCTAGCCAAAGGCCAGCTCTCATTTTGAAGCTAACGGTCACTTTTGAGCAATTCCGCTGCTAACAATTTATCCAACAGATGCTTCAACACAAATTGCACTGATACATAAGAGAATATTCCGTGCTCGCTCGTTTGTAAATGCAAAACCCATGAAACAATGGTAAGTGTCCATAGTAAATGTTTAAATACTACACAGCTGTAACAAACAAGGTGAATCTCAAACTGCTGATGTAGTAAGATCCCAAGATATCCTGCCAGGTGGAAAAAGCAACTTGTACCATTTGAATTTTTACTGAAGACATATTTTACTACTACTTAGGAAAATTCTTGCATTAATGATAGCCCATTCATTCCAAACAATATCTAGTAAAAACAATTTGCATTCCTTATTAGGGCTTTGTTTATCATCTTTGGCTTATAAAACTCCACTCACCCTCTCCCACCAATTGTGGTCACTATTCCTATCAATTGTGTTCACCCACATGGCTTTTGGGGATACTAGGAAGCCTGAATCCTTCAAGATGATCTTTAAGTCACCATGTCTGAAAATAGACTGCTTTCTTCCCTTATTTACAAAATGAATTTCCAGCAAGTCCCGTGCCAGATGAGGTCTTATGGGACATTTTAAAAAAAACATCAAAAACAGTGAACTCTGTGCAGACTGGGCCCGCATGATGCTTTGAAGCAGGAACTGACGACATCATTGTGTACAATGTGCCAGGCACCGTACAAAGCTTGGTGAAGCTGGGGCTCTGCACGGACGACTCCTTTGCCATATAACCACAAAGCACGGCCATCACGTCTCTGGATGGCAAAACTGACTGTATTATAACACCGATGTGAACCTAAGGAATTAAAGATAATAAAGCCAAGGACACCAGGAAAAATACTGCTCCGCCAATGCCAGCAGTGTTTATACTGGCATCAGTGGGGACACAACATCTTCTGGAAAGATCCAATGCAGGAAGACAAGGGGGAAGAGGGAGGAAAGAGCAGGAGAGGAAGAACTGAGACAGAAGCTAAAGAACAAGAGAAGGGAAAACATTTCAGGGAAAAAGCATTCTGGAGGGAGAGGTGGAGCCCAGGCACAGCTCAATAAATATTTGCTGAACCGACAGAGCAGATAGGGTTCACCTACAGTTAGTACTTTATGACCATCCTTCCTGAGAACTTCAAAATAAATGGTGCTAAGGCTGTGACAGAAATGGGAATTCCAAGGAAGTTCAGGACAAAAACCTATATAAGCAATACTTTCTCAGGTTAAAAAAAAGAAAGGAATAATATGGAAAGGTGTATGATAAAAAGGCACATCCTCTATACCCTACTTCCTCCTCAACACTATCAGGAGGTCTCCTGATGACGTGTCCTCCCAGAAATCTGCAAGCATGTGCCATTTACCCTTTTAAACACAAGTGTCACAAAGTACATGTTGCAACTTGCTTCTTCGGTCCTGGGCTCTACCGGCAAGTGGGCTCCCACAGGATGGCCAAGATCCCGCAGCACAGGCTGTGAACGCTAGAGTTTGTATTTAAACATCCAGATCGCAAAATCATTTCCTTTTATTCTGTGGAACTTCAATAAAGCAGACTTGTGCATGATTTATGTTAATTTATACATGATGGTGGGAATTAAGACCGAAGAAAGGCTACTGGGGAAACGCCTGCTCTTCATTTCCTACGATCTTCAGGGCAGGGGCTGACTTCTCTCGACTTCCCCACACCTCCTAACCAACAGTCGGCCTGAATGGACACCGGCCAAATGTTCGGAGCAGCTTCTTGAAGAGGGGCAATCTAGAAGGAAAAAGAAACGAGAAGTAAACATTTCCTCGGCCCTTGCACGCTGCCCCACTCCCCTCTGACGCTGCCAAAGCCGGTCAGGTCTCCAGCCTCTCCACGACCACCTCTGTAGGGTTGGCCCGCAGGCCTGAAAACAACACACCGCACTTGCTATGTGAAGACTGTTCAAGGCCAGGCCAGGCATGAGCCAGAGGGACATTCCCAGTGTCACAGAAGCCCTCCTGAAGGACAGTGTTCCCAGGCAGCAAGCACACCGTCTCCTCTCTGGAAGCAACCATCCTTATGGCTGCCTAGAAGAGGACTAGACTGCTTCCACCTGGACCTCTACGTTTTTAAACAATGTGAGGGCTTCAGTTTTGCTTATGATCCTTTGATAGCCTTGTTTTTTCTAGCATTTCTCAATTCCTCCCTCCTAGGCTTGTAACTCTAGGTTCCTCGCAGCTGTCAGGATTCTCCTTCATGACTGCCCAGATCAGGACTCGGTTTCCTGAAAACCATGTCTTCCTTTTTCTTGGCTGAGTCCCCATCTTGCCAGAGTACACTGCTAAATACCTTCGTAGGGAGCGAGGTGCGGCGGCAAACCCGCACGCGTCTGAAAGCACCTGGACAGATCCGGTGGGGCCTAAGTGCAGGTGCAAAGTCAGCTCGGAGGGGATTCCTCCATTGTCTAAAAGCCCCTTCGTCTGATAAGAAGACAGGTGTTCACTCTAATTCCCATTTTCTCACAGACAAGCCATTTTTTCTTTTCTGGAAAAGGCTTTTTAGGATTACATTTTCAATGATCTTGAAATTTCAGCTGGGTGTGTTCAGGGAAGGCTCATTCATTGTGATGAGTACTTGGGGACCTTTCCCTTAAGATCCCAAGTATTCCCGGACTGGTCCTGTTTCCTTTTCTTTTCTACTTTCAGGGACATTTACCCAACTTCTGCCTGCTATCTACTCAAAGTACACAGACCTTAGCCCAGCCTCCATGGCAGTCCCTCCAGAGTTCACTAGAAGGTGGCTTTCTCCCCTACACTGCTCCGTGACAAGCCATGCTCTTCCTCCAAAACTGTGGAATATTTCCTCCACTGGTCACTGCTAGCTCTCCCCTCAGTGACATTTAGAAAGAAAAGTTTTGAAAGCATTCGAATTTGCACTTTCAGAGCTTTTGCTGGGAGTCCCATAATTCATAAATACACTTCAAAGGAAAAAAGCAAATCTCTTACCAGTAACAACTCACCTGTTTAGAACAACCCATTCACCTGTTCAGTTTCAGGGTCCAAATCAATATCATAGAAACAGGGCCGCGTGGGGAGTCCAGGCATTGTGCTCATCTAGGAGACGTGAAATAGCATGAAAAATAAAGTGATCCTTGTTTCCACCCTCCCTTCTGATAAAAAGCCTGAGGCACAAAGACAGAATACTATTTCATGGTTGTCAATAAAGTGGTATTCTTCTTGTTACACACTGAACACCAAGTCACTGATCCTGTTATGACCCCAAAGAGAAGCGCCCGTGTCCTTCAGCATGCCAAATGCCAGGCTTCACCGCCGTCTTCCAGACGGACAGTTTTAACAAGGAGTAGCAGGAGGTCCTTCCACCTTCACGTGAGGTCTAGGGCAGGGGCTGGGGAGGCTGAGTCGTCACCTCCTCCCCTCTCACGAGACCAAAATGGGATGGGGGGCTTCTCTGCTTTGTAATTTTGTTTTAACGAGTCTTGCAACAATGCCTCTATGTTTTTGCTTTAGTAACACATTAGGAATTAGCATCCTTTAGCTTGGGCCAAGACATTTCTGTACAAAGTCTAGATAGCTCTATAATCACTATTCTTACTGGTCCAGTTTGGCCTTCTAAAACTGAGGGTGTAATGCCTATAGATTACATTTGTACTTACTTCTTTTCTCAAGACTGGGCTTTGACAAATATCTACTTAGCTGCAGATCCATAAGGCTTGTAAGTAAAAACTCAGTACACTTTCACCTGTAACAACGTCTTGTATAACAAACACATACAAGTTCCCAATCAGATCCAGACAGGAGATGAATTAAAGCTGAACTTCTACAACTCAACTGTAACTTATCAGGACATTGTACAGGGATCTGAAATTGGTCTCTACTTGGGAACTCTGTAAGCAACTGCTGGGTGTGGGAACAAGAAAGGGGAAGGAAATGATTGTTCCTTAGACCCAGCAGAGAAGCCTGAAGATGACATTAAAGATAACGGGCTTATGCCCACTGGTGTAGACATCCATGTGCATGTTGGTAGAAAACTCTAAAGATGGCTCCCGAAACAGTAATTAGGATTTTCAGTATTTTCACTCTTTCCCAGAGGACTTTTTTCCACCATAAACACTGGCACTTGTCTGACCACTGTTGTTACGTGATGCTATTGCCCTACGCTGACAGCTGAGGGGAGCAGGGCACATGTCTTTAATAACTTGCCCAAGGTCAGAACCAGCAGTGAAAATGTTTCACGTTACATACTTTCGACTCTATGATGCCACCTCCTACCACTTTCTTACTATCCTGAAAGACTAACATAGCTCCAATAGGAGATCTATTGGTTTCTTTTTCATTGTGAACTGGCTGTTTAATAGGTCAATCTTGTACCACAGGTAAGTACAAGCTGTAGGTGTAGGGCAGATCAAAGGGGGAAAGCGAGGCACAGGGTAGCGTTAACCTGGGACAGTCAGCCCCAACTGCCACTGAGCCCCTGTCCCCCCCCCCCCCCCCCCCCCCCTCCCTGTGAACAAGGCTCCTCTCTCCAGATACATACAATTCCTAAGATAAAGAACCATCTGATAACAAATGCATATTGAAGTGGAAATAAGTGACCTCACTTGTCATATATACAGGGTTCATTTGCATTTTAAGGGGGAAATTCTTTACTCAGAAACAATGAATTCCCAATGAATTTCAGGCCTAAGCTCCAGGCCTATCAAGAAGACCCGGGAAGGGCAGAGCCTCTGTCCCTACTTCAAAGGACGGTCCTGTGAAAGGCGCCCAGTGAATGTCAGTTGTGATTATACATTAGCACTATCACAGACGATCAATGAGGCCTGTGCTGGATTCAGTCAAGGTCATACTGCCCCTGGGAAATAGAACTGTTATTTGTTACAAGCAGTCATGGCTTCATCCTGGAACCGACACCAGGACGGGCCACAGCCAGAGGGGTAATCCTAATGGGCTGGACTCCAGCTTGCTGCTCAGCGATGAACTCTGCTCAGCTGACACTGGCTTGATGACTTCGGTGACCAGTTTCAGACGCGAAGGCCCGTAGCACTTACTTACCGTCCCTACCAAAGGGTACAGAAAACCGGCCCCGACGCTGGCGCGAATGTCACGGATGGGCAAGACAAAGCCTGTGGGCACACCCTTCTGCTCTGGGTTATGAGACAAGGACAAGTGTGTTTTGGCCATGCAGATGGGCAGGTCCCCAAAGCCCTGAGGAGGGAAGGGAAAAAGCAGGACCAATGACAAGGTGACAGTACAACAAAGCACACCTGGGCATTGTCATGACACAGAGCCTTCAATTTATTTAAAACACCCAATTCCTCTTATACCCACCTGGACCTCACTGACCCCGAGCTTAGTTATTATAGATCCAAAAAAAAAAAAAAAAAAAAAATCTCTTGGGTGAGAGAGGTAAATACCCACAATTATATTCCAAAAGTGAGTATTGTCATTTCCATCTACATAACCAATTAAAAATGCTAGTTTGGAGCAGACATGAGAACACAACTGAAGGCAGGCTCTCAACATTTGAGGAAGACACTCCCTATTTCTTCATGGCTTTTCCGCACATTCATATACCACCTCTGGGTAGATATAGGCCTGGACCTCCTCATCCAAACTCAGTATTCAGAGGGGAAAGGGCTATCCCCCAGAGAAATGAGGCAGTGGGCACCCTGCAGGGCTGGGAGACTTGGGGGGCTCTGACTCCAGGCCCCTCGGTAAAGGAGTAAAAGAGCAACCACTACCTACCTGTTTTGTGTAGACTTCGGCTTTGTGTTGAGCTTCAGGAAGCAGTTCAATGTCATCAGCCCCATAAATCTTCTGAGCAATGATCCTGATTTTATCCTCAACTGGGAGCTAACAGACAAGAACGAGAGGGGAGATGCCATCACTGGGCGCACATGATGACACTGAACTGGGACAGGGCCACATTCCAGGTCAGAGTTCCCAAGAGGGTGAGAAGATGCTTTTATACACACACACACACACACACACACACACACACACACTTAAAGATTTTATTTATTTGTCAGAGTGAGAGAACATGCACAAGTGGGGGGAGGGGCAGAGGCAGAGGGAGCAGGGAGCCCGATTTGGGACTCGATCCCAAGATCCTGGGATCATGACCTGAAAAGGCAGATGCTTAACCAACTGAGCCACCCAGGCACCCCTAAATACACATATAGATATGCAAATAGTTTGAGGTATATTTGGGTTAGAAACATTTTCTTTTAATACCAAGCTCCAGATATTTCAAGTGGAAAACGTCCCATAGAGGTAAAGTTAACTGTGTGTGTGTGTGTGTGTGTGTGTGTGTGTACATGCACACGTGTGCATAATTTAGGATGTCCTTAGGTACATCATTAACAATACTACTGACTACCCAAGAATACTTATTTCCTCATAAACACAAAGAAATGTTCCAACGCTGGAGATGAGACTCACGTCAAACCAGACCCGGGATACTACTGATGAAAGAAGGCAAACGATATCCATCCAATAACCCCCAGTTTGTATACGAGAGGCAGGTGCTATTTTTAACACAACATATTGACTGCGGATTGCTGTTGCTTAGAAATGGTCGTAAAAAACAAATCATTTACATATTAAAAAAAACCAACCCGCTGACTTACATGATCACCATGCACCGGAGTGTTGTGGAAGGCTATGAAGCAAACAGCGCCAGGCACGGAGGCCGGGGTGTCCCACCCAGTGAGAGCCACCCCCCAGCGCTGCTCCTCAGGGGCAACACGGTGCAGAGCAAACAGCCTAAGGACAGACTGCCGACGGGAAATGGGAACGCTACTTGGACGAGCAAAGTACTGAAATTCGGCAACATATCTGCCTCTACGCTCCCCAGCAACTAAGGCCAAGAGGACATATGGGGCAAATGTCGTTTTCTGAAAGGAGCAACAATCTATAAAGATAAAAATCCCTTCTGAGCTAAGCAGTGATAATTTATGAAGAGGCTTTGGATAACAGACAAAAATAGAGTGTCTATTCAGCTGCGGTTTGATAAAGACGGGACAGAGACTGCTTCATGTGCGTCTTATCACTGGAGCTTCATAAATGCCAAGGCACATGCAGAGCTTCTGAAACAAAAGTACTTTCGCTGACGGGTGACTGAAGACCAACGGATGCTGAACAAGACAAAAAGTGGCAGCCTCCTGTTTGTCGGAACAAGAAGAGTTCCAAGTAGAAATGAGAGATAAAGTCCTCGTCACTCCACGTCCTCGGGGCCTCCTGCTGGCCTCCCAGGACTGGGGTTCCGAACTCAGGCACCGTGGAGAGAGCTCAGAGCACCTATAAATGCTTTTGTTGCACTTGTGTGCAGATTTGTGTTTATGGCTCTTCCTAAAAATATGACTGGTTGAACAGATACTCAAACCAGTCTATAAAACTAAAGCTCAATAAGAAAATGTCAACGTCCATAGGACAACGTTAACAACACGTCAGTGTATTTTATCTGCAAAGGGCAAACAGAAACAAGAGAAGGTTGATTCAAGAATACTGGTTTCCTCCGTCTACCTTTTTGTGGCTGATTTTGAAAGTCTATGCTTATCTTTTAGAAACCAAGCCAAGAACCAGCCTGGAAAATATAAGCAGAAATTATATACCACATCCATCCCACGTTCCTAAAGAAGTTTCCAGTTGTTGTGGGCATACTTAATGTCCAACCCCATCCTGAAATACATGGGCAGAAAACTGAAAGCAAAATACAGCCCTACGGTGAGCACAAGCTCTCTCCGAACTAACTGCTATGAGAGCACAGACTAAGCAGTGCCTCTTCGAGTTACTCAGTGACGGAAAGAACGCTGAGCCCTGCCGGGGTGCTCTGGCTTTGCACCCAACAGCTTCTCTGAACTTGAGG
The DNA here is from genome assembly GCF_002007445.2 of Ailuropoda melanoleuca. Classification (NCBI taxonomy): domain Eukaryota; kingdom Metazoa; phylum Chordata; class Mammalia; order Carnivora; family Ursidae; genus Ailuropoda; species Ailuropoda melanoleuca. The sequence continues at coordinate 6,733,545 of NC_048231.1, read as the reverse complement.
CAGCCCCGAAGCAGGAAGTGAGCTGAGGAGAACATGGCTTTCCCCAGTTACTGGGAAGTAGTCAGAAAACTTTTCTGAGCTTGGTGTAGCCCCTTGCCAATTTGTCACAACATGGCTGGTGCCTCGGGTTCAAGGCTGTCGTGAATTACACTCCTGGTCCTACATTAACCCTTTCTCCTGCCAGCAAAGGGAATGTACTGTGAGTCTTTTCAAAAGTTAGGCCGGGAGCCAACCTCCCAGAGCATTCTTCTGGGGACCTGCTACTCTGTAAGTAAGCAGCAACATGTGTTGGTAAGACAGCTGTCTGGGGTTGACAGCCTAGGCTGTGGTGGTGTAACTCAGCTACATGGGAATCAAACCCACAGGGCTGAAGATGCTAAACATAGGCTCTAAAGAGAGGCAGCCACATAGAAACCTCATAGTGCTTTCTTTTTGTTTCCACACAGAAAGTAACTCACCTTGAGGTCATAAAGGAGCTGGAAGCTGCTGGGAGCCTGAGCTGCTCTCTGGACGGCCTGAGCTAGGGCTAAGGCGCCCTTGCCCCCTTCTGCCCAGTGCGTGCACTTCACAGCATCAAAAGCCCCATGTTCTTTGGCAAGGCGGCTGACAAGGTCCAGCTCAGCCTCCGAATCTGTCCTGGAAAGGCAGCAATTCGTGTTAAAGCACTGCGGACGGTCAGAGAGAACGATCTCTATCTTGTGTTTTTGCCATGAAAACTCTAGTGAGTTACTCACTGAGAAATGGAAATGAATCAAGTAATACTGACTGGGTTTGACTCCTAACTCCACAACTTACTATCTGGCTGACCCTTGGCCAGTTATTTAAACCTTATATGCTTTGGTTTCCACGTGGTAAAACGGGAATAACCATAGCACTTACTCCCCTGGGCTGTCATGAGGCTTAGATGACAAATACATGCAAAATACTGGAACATTCCAGGCACATCACAGGAATCAATAAATACTAGCTCTTTAAAACTTTTGTCTCCCGTTCTGCTGTGGTTTGACCATTATAACAAGACCCAAACTAGCACTCCAATACCTCAACAACCCTACGCAAGTTCTCGCTTGCAGGAACATTTCTAGCACAACATGTTTGACTCTGTCAAGATAACATCGCACTAGACCTACTGAAATAAGGGGACTCCATAGGGCCATGACCTTCTGTTAGCATAAAAGGCCTCTAGAGAGCAAAAAAGAACATTTTCTTTCAGGTCTGTGTGGCCTCCAGTGGAAAAGGGGAGCCGTGAGAGCCGCATCTGACCCCAGACCCTCCATGGGAGGAGTGACAAGTTTGCGGTGGCATCCGTGGTACCTCTCCCATCGGGGGCTGCCAGAGCAGAGGCTTCATAACCAATACCAGCAACTGAGGAACAAAATGAAGCTGACCACGGCGCCACACCATTAGCTCCAGGAGGTGGTTTCCGGCTACTTTTCACCGTCCCCCTGGACTCCTCTTTGTACTTACTTGAATGCGTTCACGGCCACTACCACTGGAACTCCAAACATTCTGGCATTTTCAATTTGTTTCCTTAAGTTACTGAAACCTTTTTCAACCAGCTCCAGGTTCTGTAAGAACAAAAGGGAAAAGTCCACAAGGTCGGCGGCATGTTTTTCTTAAAAGGGAACGCGTCTCCTGGGGCCAGTAGCCGCTCACTGTCAGAACAAGCCCACAGCAGGTCTCACACGGTGGTGAGGGGGAGCTGGGGAGGTGTAACCATGCGCCAGCCTATGACGCTGGCGTGGAGCTAGGCTTGTTTCCTGGCTGTCTTGAAGGCATGAGAGCCAGTATAGCTGCTGTCATCACACCACATCTTAATAGCATATTGGCCGTCTGCAGGGAATTAGTTGCTCTTAAGTAAATTACACTGACAACCTCGTGATTGTAGATTTTATGTACTCATATGGTACAACGGTATGAACGGACTCTACTCAGCAGTGCACTGACCCTTCCGTAAGAAAACAGCGCCTAGCACAGTGCCTGGTGTTCATCACACAGCTGCTATAAGTGCTGTTGGAAAACATAAAGTGATCAGTGATGCTTTCTAAGGTTCTAAGGAACTCAACCATGAGCCTGCAGTGGGGACAAAGAAAACAAGATAAACGCCACCTTTAAGAACCAAATATTGTGACATTTAAAGAAAAGTAATTAAGAAAACATACCTTTAAATACGTTAAATGTTAACGGCAGTGTTGCTCGCAGCTTTGGAAAACTGCAAACACAAACTTTCTTCAATGGGGAATTGGGCCGGTGAACTATGATATATACACTCAATAAATACTTATCATGCAGGCATTATGAAAAGTGAAATAATCTGTATTAACATGGAACCTATCAAAGAGGTACTAAAGTGTACCAAAGTTGCAAAACTATGGACAGCTTAATTCCATTTTTTGGACAAATATAAAAAAACATGTATATATTCATGAAATTTTTTAAATGTTGAAAAATATCTACCTAACTGTTCAGGAGACTCAAATCATGTATTATACCCTTACATTATTATTATTATTTTTTCTTACCAAAAGGATGTTACTATTATAAGCTTAAAAATATATTAAATCTTTTTAAGATAAAAATATAATAGTCTTATATAAAAATAAATACACTGGATCATGAGCAAGCCCCAGCAGTGACAGCCTTTGGTCTGTGGATTCAATAAAACAGCAGAAAAAGGGGGTAAGATAAGGCAGAAAACAACCGAGATTATAAACATGACTTACGCTTTTTTCCCTTTAATAGTTTAAAACTAAAATTAGGATTTAATTGATATTCTAAAGAACCTTGCTAATTCTTTACCTCTAGTCACATGAAAACCAATTAATATGTAAGACTGACTGAGAACAGTTTTCAAAAAGGAGAATTTCTTAAATGAAGACACCAGCTGGGCCGGTTAGGGGCAGGCACTCTAATTAGACACAGGAAAGGCTGTGGGGCGGCAGGAGGGCCAGAACTGTGAATTCCCCTCCTACACACGAATCAGACAAATGACCATAAAAGGCAAATCATAACTCAGAAGACAGGCAGACTCAAGGCACCAACAACTCTTTTCTAGCTGCTTCTGAAATCCTTCATTTAGGGCTTGAACAGTGGCACTGTATTGCCTAACAATTAAAAAGTCTCCCAAAAAGGACTGAAAAATGGAATGAACGGTGGTAGCAGCTGACCCGACCATGTCATACGAGGCTCGGGCTCTCACATAACCACCCCAAACAGGCTCTCGGATGCTTGAGAGGAAATGATCTAAACATGTAAAGATTCAAGCTCCCAGTTCTTCTTTGAGCTCCTCAATTGCTAGAGACCAGAGGAGCGTGGGGAAACTTTACCTAGCAAAATAACCAGGATCCTGACCATAGACTGGCCCTGTATCATGGATTTAAATCTGCAGAAGAAAAGACATTTCAAAAAAAAAGTCCCTACTTGCTTCACACTCAGATGGCACTTGGTGATGAAGCAGCCAACGCAGGAGACAATGGAAGGAAACGTCATTAGTCTAGGGCAGGGTTTCTAAACCTCAGCACTCCTGACATTTGAGGAAAATGAGTCTTTGTCGCGGGGGCCGTCCTGTGCGTTGTAGGGTGTTTAGTGGCACCGCTGGCCTTTACTCAGCGCCAGGAACACTCTCTACCTGAAGTCCAAACAATCACAAATGTCTCCAGACATCGCCAGATGCCCCCTGGGGGCAAAAGTGCTCCTGACTGAGAACCACCACTGGCCTAGGGCAGCGGCCTCACCAGCAGCCTCTGTGGGGCGGCTGTTTTCATGAAGCACTTCTTCCCAACCTTATCCACTGTAATTCTTCAGCGCACTGTAGGGTTTTTGGCACCCTTGGCGCCAGCCGCCCGCTCATTTCCAACCGGACTGGGCTGAGAAACGCGATTCGGGGCAGGGTGCTCTCTGGGACAAGTGATTAGAAATGACTGACGTTACCTCCTCTGTGTAAGCCTTGGGGAGAGGCAGTCCAGCAGTAACCTGGAAAGAAAGGAAGCGAAGTCAGAGGCATTTTCTCTTTATAATCCAATTTTAGCTTAAAAGGATGCCTTGCCAGGTGTAAAAGGCTGCATCCTGGCGGGGGAGGGGTGGTTTACAGCAGGATAAGGTGGTTTCCCGCCCGAAGGATTTAGGGTATCTGACCAACCCTACTGCACACAACAAAACTGACTGCCTGGAGCAGAGTGGGGGAACTCTGTGGCCTGAAGGAAAGGAGGTGAGAACAGATCTGTGAAGGTGGGGGGGTGTGCTCTAGGCAGGGGTGAGGACCTCCATGAACGAAGCACACAGCAGCAGGTGCATGTTGGGAAAAAGGCAGCGGTCAGCCCTGCAAACACCACCCTGAAATGTCCTCCAGTGGAGTCTGTGACGAGCCCTGTGACGGGTGCTGAGCTGGTCCATTCAGCCAGCCCACGCCTTCGTGGAGCTGAACGAGGGATCATGAGCAATGCAAACAAGAGGGACACGACACAGGATTTTCCCCATCAGGGTGTATTTAAGGTGTCAGTATTAAAGCAGTGAGTTCACTGTTATGGTGCACCTGGTGGCCTGGCCCTGCTGCACCCACAGGGACGAACATTGAGGTGAAGGTGCCAATTCCAGGGAGTCCACTGTGAGCAATGCACAGTGCCTCAGAAGCCTTCAGCTTCTCAGCTTGGTCTGCTCCCATTCCTCGGAGACGATGGTGCTCTGACTCCAAAAGGGGCCACGGAGAGGCAGGGCAGAGGGCAGGGACCTGAGGCGCCATGTTCTGGGCCTTACACGCAATTCCAGGAGGGAGTGAGAATGGCAGGGCTGGCTCCTGGGCATAGCTTTATGTGTGATGTTTTCCTCTCAGAGCTGCCCAGGTTAAGTGGCTGGCATTATTTTTCAACCCCTGAGATCAGGAGGGAAGAAGGTGCAATGGTGTAAGGGGTGCAAGGGGAAAACATGTTGGTTATAATTGGGAAGAAAAAGGGAGTCCATCCTGCACTCCTGGGCTAGGAATGCTTTTGGTGCCTTGGGGACAAGTGAGACTGGAGAGCTGTGCTGGGGCTGTGTTATGGCAATGGTTCTCACAGTGCAGTCTGGGACCTAACCCTTCCATTGGGTCCATGAGGTCAAGGTCAAGACTATTTCCACAATAAATCTAAGATATCAAGTGGTTCTTTCCACTCTCGTTCTCTCATGGAGTGTACAATGGACTTTTGCAAAGAACATGTGACATGGGCTCACATGCAAAAGAGAGTCCAGTGGTCTTCAACTGGGCCAGATCCTGAAGAAATCTGAGCAATGTACAATGCTTTCATTTTGTTTAGGAAAATGTAATAACTTTTCACTAAAAAAAAATAAAAAAGTATATATACATATATATATATATATATATATATATATAAAATTTTGGGGACATCTGGGTAGCTCAGTCAGTTGAGTGTCTGACTTCGGCTCAGGTCATATCTCAGGCTCCTGGGATCAAGCCCTGGGTCTGGCTCCATGCTCAGTGGGGAGTCTGCTTGTCCCTCTCCCTCTCCCTCTGTTTCTCCTCAGTTTGTGCTCTCACTCTCTCAAATAAATAAAAAATCTTAGAAAAATACATAAATATAATTTTTGTTTCTATGTAACTCAGCTTCACTCCCTAACACAGTAAGTGTCATAGACATAACCCACCAAGACCAAAGTTCTTGCAGGTCCTCAATAATTCTGAGAGTGTAAAGAAGTTCTGAGACTAAAATGCTTGAGAACTGCTGTTAGGAAAACCCCTGATCACTACACTAAGAAACACTGATTTTAAGTGAAGGAGGTCTTATTTCTCATGTTGTAAGACTGGCTTTTGGAATTTAATACTTCTTCAAGTAATTTCTGAAAAGTATCACCATGTCTTCACGTGCAGGCACTGAAGAAAAGGTATGACAATAATAGGATAAAAAGAGCAATTTCTAGCCAGTAGGAATTCAGGAGAACATAAAGTTCAGGTTGGAGTTGAAGATAAACTAGTCCTGACCTAGTTTCTATAACCCAGAGGCAGTCCAGGGCATACCCACCTTTCTCCTTCTCCTCCCTCCCAGGCTGGGTGAGTCTCACCCAGCTTGAGCCTTTCAAGAAGGGGCTGACCTCTGTCTCCACTAAATGGTTTCGTTGGCTGGCTGCCAGTGTCACTATTTAGAGGGAAAATGGGACTTACTTAAAAAGAACAGTCTGACCATAAAGGAGTTTTCTGTGGGTCTAGCCAAGCACACGTCCTTGGTTTAGGTATTATTGGATGGTTCCCTCAGGAAGACTGGCCATGAAGCCAATTTCTGCGAGTGATAAGGTGGCCGGCACAAGAGCTGTCGAAACATCTCTTGCTCTCGGCACCCTATTCATCATGAGGATAAGAGCAGCTTAACAAAGAAAGAGGGACAAGTCATCCCAACTTCCTTTCAGCCTTCAGAGCACTGCTGAGAATCAGATTCTTTGAACTCTTGATCCTCACCGTGGGGCCGCCTCCGTGCATCTTAAGGGCCCTGACCGTGGCCACAAGCACCACCACGTGAGGGCGGAGACCAGAATACCGGCACTTGATGTTAAAAAACTTTTCCATTCCAATGTCTGCTCCAAATCCTGCTTCAGTCACTGTAAGTGAGGAGAAAAGCAGCTGTAAAAAGGCCACCCCAACTCCCTTGATGTTAAAAGGAAAAACCCAGTTTATTCACAGACTTTGCAAAACTACTCACCCACAAACCCTTCAGGGCCAACAAGCTTGAGTGCAATCCGGTCTGCGATGATAGAGGAATTCCCATGTGCGATGTTGGCAAACGGTCCAGCATGAACAAATACTGGAGTGCCCTATGGAAATCGAGACGGCATGGGCAAAGCTGCCAACCCTGCTTCCAAATGGGATCACGGGCCAAGGGTAGGAAAGTTAGCTGGAATCCAAAAGAAAAAGACTTCCCCGCAGAAAAATACAAAGCCACCTCTTTTATGCTTCAGCAACATCCCAATCTCAACAGTGAGAAAGAACAGGAGGAAAGACATGAGCAGGCAGAGAACTCTCTGACTCCCCAAGAGAAGTGTGCTTTATAACCACTCCGCTCGGACACGGAAGACTGATTCGGGAAGGCGGGAGCCGCCCTGCTCACCTCCAGCGTCTGCATGAGATTGGGCTTGATTGCATCCTTCATGAGCACTGTCAATGCACCACTCACCCCCTACAAAACAAAGGCATGACACGTTGTCTCCTGGCAGCAAAAAACCCCAACCTTTTGAACCAAAACTCAGCATTCTTAGGTTTTCCCTTTTTAGCCATTGTGCAGCCATCGGTACTTTCACCTGAACTAGACCATCCATTTACTTATTTTTTCTGGCTATCCTATGAAGTTGTCACTTATTTTTAGCAGGAAAAACACACAGAATGAAAATGACATTCACGTGTAATTTGTGCAAAAACACGTAACTCTGGAAACAAGCATCTCAATCAAGCACTGTTGCTGACTGATGAGGGAATCCATTTTAAACTAGTTGACGGCACAGAAATGCTAGCTCTTAGAGAACAGGATTATTTGTAACTTTGATGTCTGTGCAGAAATGACTGAAAACCAAATTCAGTGTGTTTTCCAAAGCCGAAACTGAAAATGTACCCAGGACTTCAATCATCCACACTCTTAAATAACAGGTCCCTCTTTTAAGCCATCCAACCATAGTTGAATGGACTGGTAACAAAGGAACATAAAGCCATGGATCCCACTTATATTCAATTTTGGTGAATTTCTAAGTTTCTGGTTTGGGTGTAAAAATTTAAAACAATTTCCTTTCTTACATATATCGACTGTAAAAACAGGAAATTAGAATTTTCTCCCTTTTCTGAATTCAACTGACAGACTACTAATCACAGGCCAAACATTTTGGTGTATGTCAACACAAACAGGCTTTCAAAAAATTTGTCTGTAAGATGATCTCTTTCTAAACCTCATATTACCACACAAACAGTTCAGAAATAACCCTGAAGTGGAGAACTAGCCTAGGAGGGCCATCAGACAAACTGGCTAATGAGTTGTTCCCAGTGTGGTTATTAGTGTGATCGATAAGCCTCATGATAAGAGGCCTCTGCGCAGGGAGGCCTGTCGTGGGGAGAGCCCAGGGTGTGACTCTAACCTTAGCGGCTAAGGACCTCACTGGGACATTTGACATTCTCTGCAAACTGAGGTCATACACCCGCTTTTAGAAATACTCACGGGGTGAATGTTGCTCAAACCATCTGAAACCTGGGGTCTATGACGGGAGCATACCACCTATTGCTCGCTATGAGGTACTTTTTGAAAATTTCATAATTCTCTTGTAAGTAGCAAAATCACAGAGAATTTATCAGTAACGGCTGGGCTACCCTAAGGCAACAGACACAGAGGCATCACCAAGCCTCTGTGTCCCCACAGAGCACCCTCTGAGCACCCGGCTACCCACCAGATCTTCGGTACTGATGGGCTCCCCCTTCTTGCTGGATGCCACCACCATTCTGCTCAGTCTGTCTCTCATGTCTTCCAGCGAACTGGTGAGAGCCAGCACAGCCATGATTTCACTGGCCACAGAGATATCAAACTGGGCCTGTTGGCCGGGAAAAGACACAACAGGTGACACTGCATTAAACCAGAAGTGTGAGTTGCAGAAGCAATCCTTGTGTGCACCCGAGGCTTACACAAATAGCCTCAAAGGACACAATGTCAGAACAGTACACAAAGAACTTAATGAAAAGAATTATCCAATAGCAAGAATTTGTAATCAATGATTCCAGGACCTTGAGTTGCCAATTTTTACAAATAAATGTTCTAGTAGGACCAACAATCTCTGTTGAAGGAAGCTTATGATTATGTGGTGATGGTTTCCCTGATACACAAGGAAACAACGCAGAAGCTCTTATGTGGAAGAGACATATTATAAACGGCCACACAAAAAAGAGGCTGTTTTAATCCATTTATGTGCAAGGATATTCACTGGGGGCTCACCACCTCCAGGAAAAAATGCCGGCGGAAAAACACACAGGTGACACATGGGATTTATTGCAAAAGCTGTCAGGAGTGCTCAATGCCACACACCTACTCACTTCCATTTTAAAAGGGGGAAGGCAGAGCAGCACCTGGCAGTATCAACCGTACGGGAGAGGACGGAGGAGGACAGAAGCAGCAAGGATCTGCTTCACAGGAACAATTCACTTAGAAAGGAGCAAAGAGCTACCGTCCGTGTGTATCCTTTCTCTGTTGGAGCCTGTCCGATGGTGATCTTCCTCAGGAATCTGTCATTGGTATCCAATACTGTGGTAGAAAGAGAAGACAGAGAACAATTTTTAGTAAAAGGACCATAAAGTTCAGCCTGCAGTCTTACAGCAACGAGTCCAACTTAATGACTGTCTATTATAAACATTTGATTTCAAAGCTGATGGCGAAGCTAGAATATCGGTGCCAGTTAAGAAATGATGCTCACATACCATAAATGAACAGGAATTATTTTTAAAGTAGGATATGTTTGTTTATTTGTTTTAAAGAAGATTTTATTTTTAAATAATCTCTACCCCCAACGTGGGGCTCCAACTCATGAGCCACGACCCATGATCAGAAGTCGCATGCTCTACTGACCTGAGCCAGCCAGGCACCCCTAAAGAAGGGTATTTTTAAGAAATGTGGAGTGGCTTGGTTTTATTCTGTCTAGAGAATTCAAACCATCAAGGAGAAATCTGGCATCTATTTTAAAGCCCATTGCACGTGAAAAGAAAAACAGAGCAGGACAGTTTTTTAAAAGGCCGAGGTTATTGTTCTGTGGGATGACTCACTGACCCTACACCCTCCTGAGAGACAAAAGAGCCACAAATGCAGGGCAAGGCATATGCTTTCCGAAGCATGCTAGGTAACAGGTCTGCTCTTTCCTTCCACACATTTAGAAGAAATAATTTCCATTCTGATGACAAAGTATCTATCCAACTGTATACCCTTGGAAAACATGGCAAAGATCAACCAACTGACTAATCTTAATTTCACCTTTCAGGACTAATTACTGTTAACATTTCAGTGTGTTCCCAATTTTTTTTTTTTAACATTTTATTTATTTATGTGACAGAGAGACAGCCAGCAAGAGAGGGAACACAAGCAGGGGGTGGGAGAGGAAGAAGCAGGCTCCCAGCAAAGGAGCCCGATGTGGGACTTGATCCCGGAACGCCGGGATCACGCCCTGAGCCGAAGGCAGACACTTAACCACTGTGCCACCCAGCCCCCCCCCAATTTTGTTTTTTGTATGACATGCCAAACGATCCTAAAACACAAATGAACAACAAACCAGTTCACACTCTAAATGGGTCAAACGGGAGAGGCATTTTTAAGGTACTTGATAACATGGGAAATTGTTTTCCATAAAGACTGCAATAATTTAAACCCCCAAATCAGGGTCTTGCACAGTGTGAGCACGTGCGCGCACGCGTGCGCACGCGCACACACACACACACCCCACTTGATAAGTGAAGGATGTAACGTAGCTGTTGGAGCCTATTCTGATTTCCAAAAACTAGGTCAAGTTCTTGGTACTTAATCTCTCTATATAAAATAGCCAGTCAATAGTTATGATCCATTGTTTTCCTTGTCTCCTTGTACTTTCCTAGAAAGCATGAAGTAGGCATAAAGCAAAGGAAAAGTGAACAAGATACTAAATTTTCAAAATGGATCTTTAGCTTACTCCTCATAAAATATACCATCTGTCTAAAGCTATTGAAGCACAGGAAGAGAAATATCAATGTGGTTTTCAATATTAAGGGAGTTATCTTTAAAATGCCATTAGCTAGCAATAGTTACTGAGCCAGCGAAAATCATAAAAACAGTCAATAAATTTGCCATTAGCTGCATTCTGCATGACTGGACAAAAATTCCTTCTCAGCAGTGACACGGGATAGATGCACTGTTGATACCAAAGAAAATTCTACGCCATGCCAGTTGTACCCAGAGAAGCATCACATGGCAGTGAAGCCAGGCAACTTACTCACTAAACTGCCAACTGTTTAAACCTTGAAGGCTACCTACTTTGTTACTGGAGTTTAATAAAATGAGGTAAAAATGAGTAGGCAAGAAAAAGCAAGTCACTTTATGCCAGACAAGAGTTCTGAGCGAAAAGAGCAACATGATTCAAAAAGTGATAAAACATAATTTCTCTACTTCATGACACCGAAACTTCTTGCATAAAATGAAACTTGCAAAATGTTATTTCTGGTGTAGGCATGCACTTCCTTGAAACCACCCTCACTCCAATCAACACTGAAAAGCCAACAAAATGTCCAACAAACCTGATGAAAGGAGGTTTGACTACAGCTAATAAGGTGAGAGACTGATGGAGGTGGCCATAAAAACAAGTAAGTCACCATCTTGGTCATGCCTTAACCGTGAAAACACCAACACACAAGCTTCTGGACCTCACACTTTAATAACCCTCACAGGCAGCGTGGGGTGTGCAGCATAATGGAAGCAAATGGGGCGTCTATACTGCATGGGTACCTCTTTGCCAAGTTATGGTTTCTGGATCAATGTCCAATCTTGCAAATCTGTTTATCTCGTCATCGGTCAGTGTGGTAGGGTCGGTTTTCTCAATGCCTAGTCTCTGAAGAGGCAGGAAAATAAAACATGAAATAAGACAAAACAAAAGCATGATAACGCTTTTAAAAGATTTTATTTATTTGAGGCGGGGCGAGAGGCAGAAGGTGAGGGAGAGCGAGAAACCCAAGCGGACTCCATCCGCACTGAGCACAGAGCCCGAATACAGGGCTTCATCTCACAACCCTGAGATCATGAACAGAACTGATACCAAGATTGGGATACTTAACCAAATGAGCCACCCAAGCGCCCCAAGCATGTTAAATTTTTTAAAAAATATATTCTCTATCTCCGGATGGGGTGCCTTCTGGAAATATAAACTGTGTTCTATTCAGAAGGGAAAACTATAATCCCTCAGGCCGAAGCTTTATTTCCTCCTCACACACAAACGTATTATTATTATTATTTTTAAAGATTTTATTTATTTGATAGAGAGACAGCCAGTGAGAGAGGGAACACAAGCAGGGGAAGTGGGAGAGGAAGAAGCAGGCTCCCAGCGGAGGAGCCTGACATGGGCTCGATCCCAGTTCACCGGGATCACGCCCTGAGCCGAAGGCAGACGCTTAACGACTGCGCTACCCAGGCGCCCCCACAAACGTATTATTAACGTGTATTCCTATAACTGAGCACCAGGGGCACCTCCCTAAACCTGCCCTAAATAAGTACAACGAGCGACAAGTGTTGTTCCTAGTTCACCAAACCCAAACATACTGAAAGGAAAAAGCAAAGCGCAAAGCTTTTTCGATCAGATAGCTGAGAAGCTCCATTCAAATGAAATAGGAGGAAGGGCAAAAATAAGCATCAATTGTTAAAAATCAATGTAAATCACTTTTCCATGCTTTTTATATAGACTGCACTGTCACTGCCTTCTCACTGTTCCAAAAGGCACAACAGAGGTTTGTCTCTTCTTCCTCACAGAACCGGGAACTTTTATTTACCTACAGTGTGTATGCAGGTCACATCCTGAAATGTAAGTGCCTATAAAATGTATTCTCCTTTTTTCCTAAAGTGTGGTAGATCTGAGTGGGCTCCAGCTAAAGCTCTGTTCTTCCCACAGTTCCTTTTTTTTTACTGTGAGGACTTTGTTTTAGAATCTCGGATGTGTTTTCAGAGCTGGCCCTTACTGGCTTATCAAACTGGTCTCACCAGCCTCGTACATGACGCTGTTTATAGTCGGCAAACCCTCAGTCACTAGGCTTAGAGTCCGCCGCTCACAGCCCACTGTGAGCACACGGGGCCAGAGTGGGAGAGCACAGAGGATGCTTGGGGACCCAGGAAAGGTTCTAGCTCCAACCTGGTGTGGGGTACTGTGGTCTCGGGCAAGTCCCTTGATTTCAAATCCTAGAGCTTTTTAAAGGATCAGACAGGTTTAAAAGTAGACAGATTTAGTCCAGCACCTCCCCACATCTCACAGAAAGTTCCATCATCAAAGGTAAGATTAGAAGTTGACTTCTCAGGCACCTGGGTGACTCAGTCAGTTAAGCGTCTGCCTTTGGCTCAGGTCATGATCCCAGGGTCCTGGGATTGAGTCCCACATCAGGCTCCCTGCTCAGTGGAGAGCCTGCTTCTCCCTCTGGCCCTCCCCCTGCTCATGAGCTTGCTTGCGTGTTCTATCTTGCAAAGATAAATAAAATCTTTAAAATAATAGTAATAAATAAATAAAAGCACTCATGTTTTTGTATGAACACAAGTTCACATTTCTCTTGGGTAAATGCCTAGGAGTAGGACTTCTGGGTCATATGGGATAGTGTATGTTTGATGACTATATATTTATAATGGAAATCCAAACAAAATATTAAAGTAACTACTCTTGCTTAAGATCCCAGTGCTGGGAAGAACAGGTATTCAAACTCCAGGATGCTGGCATCCTGACTCCTACCTACGCGATAAAGGACATATCAGTCTTCTTCCTGAGGGCAGGCTGTCAGCGCTCTCCTCATTCCAAGACTAACCACTTATAATTTAAAGATGAATGAGAACCTCTACCAGCCATCTTTGCTAGGTGTATCGTGACCTTAAGACTGTGCTTATGGATGTAACTTGATCCAAAATAGGTTACTCTAAGGAAATTTTTACTTCCTTATATCTTTATCAATTTCATACAATATCAAATTCATACCTACCTCTTTATCAATTTCATATAATATGAAAAATGAAGAAGGGAAAATCTTACCTGTAACCTTCGGATTTGGATATCAGAGAACTTTCTCACTCCATTTACAGACGGTACCAAACGGTTGAAGAGAGCCTTAAAGAAAGGGAGGAAAAGGGCTTATAAATGAGAGGAACTGCCTTGCTACCTGCAACACCAGCACCCGAGGGGCCCACATTAACTTGGGTGCTTTAACCCTTTCAAAGTGTCCCTGGGGCCTCAGCAGCCTACCTTGTCTGTCTGCGTCAGTTCGTGGAACATCCGGGCATCGATGGCCGCGGCGACAAGGTTATTCGCTGCAGTGATGGCATGAATGTCACCAGTGAGGTGGAGATTAAACTATAACAGAGCAGAGGCCACATCAGGCTTTCGACTTCTCTGCATCTTTCCAACCATCAGTGTATTGCAATCCAATCAACCCCTAGTTAAAGCTAATGGAAAACTGTACAGTTAGCGAACGAACGCCCAATACAAATAGCTCCTGAACACATAAATTACACTCTCTCTCCTCAGGAGAAATCGGTGCTTTCCTTTAGGGACACGTCCCATAACCACACACACCACACCGCCAACATCAACAGCAACCCTGGACTACTGAGGACGGGCTCATGTCCTTTCAACTGTGAGCCAGGAGGAGTAGCCTATATGCCTGTACAGCGCGTTCCCATTTCTGCAGTCACCACCCTGAATTCGCTTTGTGTTCGTTCTTCCCACTCTCATGCTTCATCTGATCTCTCACTTAAAATTATTATTCCCGCTGAAAGCCAGACCTTGAAGTCCTTGTCATGTCAAAAAACTAAGCTGTCTCACAAGCCTGCATATTAAGATGTTTTCCCCTTAAGTGTTACTTCTGATGAGAAACAAGTCATCTGTCCACTAAGAGTTCTACAGAAAAAGGTTAATCTCTGGAAGGAAAAGCTATCATAAAGGATCCAATTCGAACCAAATTCCAGACACATTACCTCTTCCATGGGAATGACCTGTGAGTAGCCGCCTCCTGCAGCGCCACCTACAGGACAGGTCAAGGGTGAGGCCATGTTAAGTGTGCTTTCGCCGCAAAGCAAAGCAAAGCAAAGCGAACTGGTTTCTGTCACTGATATGCTTATTATCTATTTACTTCTTTCAACCATTTGGACAGCTTTGGCCAAGTGTTGTTTAGTTTTCTTTTACCAGGCTAAAACACTTGATCCTGTTCACGCAGAACAGTCTCAGCTGAAATTTGGGTCTAAATGACAAAACCGTGAACACGTACATACCTACTCATTATCTTTAAAAACAGGTTCCCCGTGATTCCTAACATTTGTTAAGAGAGCCAGCCTACAGTTACATAAAGGCAAGCCTGTTCAACTTCCTACTCTCATAAGCGCTACTCTGGCATTTTAAAAAAGGAATGTTTAAAATATACACGCCAAACACAAACACAGAGACCGCAATTCTTCCTAAATAGGAGACATATGTTAGAAAGCAGCTTAACTGCTAGCTTTTGCTGGACCGTCTGGATTATTAACAAAAGACCAGACTAAAATTTCTGGGTATGAGGTCATCAGTGAGATAGATGTCAATTTGAGGTTGAGATTTTGTGGGGTATTTTTGTGAGGCAGAGACCACTCAATAAAAATGGGGCAATTCATACTGAGAGGAAAAGCAGAATGCTGGGTTCAATAGGCAGAACGAGGGAAAGGTTCACTCTGAAGTGAAAGGGTTGTTAAGACAAGCTCAAAAGCAGAGCTAAGTCAGTGCATGTATAAAATAGATTAATACAGGCAGAAGAAGGGTAAAGGTGGACCCTGTGCGGTAATCACTAGAACAAACAGAACACGTGATATTCGCACCAAGCAAATGAGAAAGCAAGTTCGAAGAACTGATAATAAAAATAATTTTTTAAAAAAGATTTTATTTATTTATTTGACAGAGACAGACAGCCAGCGAGAGAGGGAACACAAGCAGGGGGAGTGGGAGAGGAAGAAGCAGGCTCCCATCAGAGGAGCCTGATGTGGGGCTCCATCCCAAAACAATGGGAT
Organism: Ailuropoda melanoleuca; assembly: GCF_002007445.2. Lineage (NCBI taxonomy): Eukaryota > Metazoa > Chordata > Mammalia > Carnivora > Ursidae > Ailuropoda > Ailuropoda melanoleuca. The sequence goes on along the minus strand of NC_048231.1, from coordinate 6,717,808 downwards.
CACGCCCTGAGCTGAAGGCAGATGCTTAACGACTGAGCCACCCAGGCGCCCCGATAATAAAAATAATTTTAATTAAAAGAGCATATTGGCAATACCTCAGCTATCAAAAACTAAAAGTGAAGAATGATTAGTGATGTCATCCTCATGTAATCAGCAGAAACGGTGCTGGCAGCCCTGGGAAAGCTCCTGAAATGGACATGGCACCCACTCTGGCACTTAACAAGAGTGCCTTTGACTAAGTTACCTCGGAAGTACCACTTGCTGCTACTGGGAAAATGCAGATACCAGTAACCATCTCATATTAGAAGATAATATAAAATGCATAAACTGCTTAACACAAAATACAGCCACAAAGCATATACTCAATAAGGGTAGGCTTTTCTTATTCTCAAAAGAGTAAAACATCTGTAGCGTTTGTCTTTGTCTCTAGAAAGTCAGCATGATGAGCAATAGCTATGATTACCTTTATTGTTACTGTGACAATTGACTATTAGTCACATAAAAGCACCCCTAGCTACAAAGTACCCCCCCCCAGGGAACCCCTATGCAGTGTCAAATACTGACAGCAAGAGCTGGGATGATCTGATGAAAGCACCAGACCCGGGGGGGGGGGGGGGGGGGGGCCAGGGGGACATTCCNTTCCTGGTGTCTAAATGAGGTGAAGGCCCCACAGGCACTCATGCGTCAAATGGGCCAGGGACGACTGAAGGAGAAGCAGTGCCTCTGGCCACCCAAAGTCTAGTCCTATTAATACCTTTTATTCCAAAGGTGGGGCCCTGAGAAGGCTGTCGCACACACGCAAAGACGTTCTGAGAAAGATGGGCGCCGAGGGCTTGCACCAGTCCAATGGTGGTCGTGCTCTTCCCTTCTCCCAGGGGCGTTGGAGTGATCCTTCAGGGTGAAAGAAGAGGGACATTAAATTCATACGAATTAAATTTATGCAAATCACTAAGTCAGACCTAACAGATCCTAGAGAATGACTCTTAATCTGAATGGTAACAAAGAGGAAAGATCTAAAAAGAATCTTTTCCAAGAGTCTTAGCTGAAGTTTCCGAAAAATGACACATTTAAAAAGACTGCTGTACTTGAGCTCTTCTGACTGTGAGCAGAAAATACACTTTATCTTGTAGAGAAGCACTGCTATAATTTTAATATCCCAATCTAATCTCAAAAACTAGCTTTTGTAGATACCTCAGCCAAGCAATAAAAATGAATGCTCGATACATCTACTGAATTAATGAATTTGGGGTTAAAAAAAAAGAAAAGGTCAGGGGCGCCCGGGTGGCACAGCGGTTAAGCGTCTGCCTTCGGCTCAGGGCGTGATCCTGGCGTGATGGGATCGAGCCCCACATCAGGCTCCTCTGCTGTGAGCCTGCTTCTTCCTCTCCCACTCCCCCTGCTTGTGTTCCCTCTCTCGCTGGCTGTCTCTATCTCTGTCAAATAAATAAATAAAATCTTAAAAAAAAAAAAAAAAGGTCAGCTTTTAAAACTCAATTCTTTCACCTACTAGATCGATAACCTTTGTTCTCCTCTCCAAAGGCTTATAATCTACTCTGAATTACACAGTAAGGTTATTGTAAGAATCAAATAAGAAATCAAATTTTCACACATGTGAAAATGCTAAAACCAAATGAAAGGAACCTTCACATACAGATGCTGAGAGCAAATGTAACCTTCGGCAATCACAATCAGGATGGTGGTTCGATTAGCAAAGGAATAACCACCCTACCCCGTCACCACCACGTATTTCCCGTCAGGCTGGTGCTTTAGGCGTTCCAGTGTGGACAGCAGAACCTTGGCCTTTGTCTCACCGTACAATTCCACCTCTTCAGAAAACAGACCAATTTCCCGGGCCAGGCTGCCAATGGGCTTCGGCTTGCAAGATCGTGATACATCAATGTCACTTAAAAGAAATACAGAAAAGAAAAATACAGAAAATATGTATCAATCTTTAACTCACCGAATTTAATTAACCCCATCCTGGCAACAACCCTCCCCGACCCTGGTGGTGCTTATGGAGGGGGGGGGCATACACGTAGTTGCCATGGTATCCATCATCTAAATGCAGAGAATCCACCAAGTTTTAAACCAGCGAAATTTTATTTTTACCTTGGAACAGGAGTCTTGAGGTTAAGGTGGTTATACTGAATCATCCACTTTCCTGGCTTACATTTCTCCAAGAAACGCTTTGCGCTCTCGACTGTGCTCTAAATGAAATGTCACAAATGGAACTTAGAAGAAGTGATTATTTTAACCTCCACCACCTCAATTCCAAGTCCCAGGTCACGCCAGTCTAACCACAAAATGAACAGCTTTATGATCCACCTATACACACGTTTTAGTCCTAAGCAAGGATCTACAAGCAGCTACGGCAGCTATAGCCCTGGGCTGCCTGCCTCACCCCCCACCCCCCCCCCGCCCCCGCCGGTCCAACCATCTCCACCTTGCCCCGCCCAATCCACCAACCCCACCCATCCCACGTCCCACCTCNTGCTTTTTCTGAGGTTCTTATACTCCAAAGTAAATTCGAATTGTGGCATCCCTATCTGCCCCTATTAATATGACTGATTCTCTATCTCTGTTCTAACAGTCCCTTTTTTCCCCTTCAACAGATTCGCAACCTTACTTAACTTCCGAGTAGGTTTCTACTTGGGGAAAAAAGCAGTAATTTGAATTCTGTCACCTTTTTACAACTATTACAGAAACTTTTTTATGGAGGTCTAATTGACCTATAATGTTCGTTTCAGGTATACGACACAATGATTCGATAGCTGTATATGCTGTGAAATGATCACCACGGTGAGTCCAGTAGTAGAGAAACTTTCATTCACACGCACCTGCATCAGCATTGCCACCGTCATGGGCCCCACGCCACCAGGAACAGGAGTGATGAAGCCCGCCTTCTCTTTGGCCTCATCGTAGGCCACATCACCCACCACTTTTTTCCCATTTGGTTTTGTATCATCTGTTCAACGGGGGAAAAAAAATCAAAGCAAGGTCTCAGAATCATAATTCCGGTGTTTACTTCCAAGTGAAGTGATCAATTATCATAGCTTGTACCAAAAACTAAGTAGAGCTCAGGGTGTGTAGTCGCGTCAGGGCTCAAGCACCTATTTTACTCCCAAGCGGTAAGATGACAGGTGTTTGTTATTTTCGAGGTAGAAACTTATTTTACCTGCAAAAATTCACAAGATGCTTAAGTGGTTTTTCAGAACCAGGAGAATCCTTTTGCAGTCACGTGGCAAATAAAATACCAAGTGTTTTTATTCTTAAAACCAACTACCCAGTATATAATGAGCGCCTTTTAAATGTTAATTTGCCAAGGCCTACAAAGGAATTTTTTGGGTGCACAAAGCTCCAACTATGTCACAGCTGCCAGACACCGTTTCTACAGCAACTGTCAGCATTTTGTAAGCTCCACGCGTGAGCTGGAGGAACAATTCAACATCCAATTCCAAAGACAAGCAGCTACTTAAATGTATGCAAAAGGCAAAGAATATAATTACACTTCCCTTAAAAGGATACAAGAACAACTACAAATCTTACAGCAAAGAATAGCTATTCAAGAGAACAAAACCCAGTGATGCATCACCGCTCACTCACACCAAGTACATCCTACACTTGGCTTCAGTGCACTTCCGGGAGGGGCTGGGGGACAGGGCCAGCCTTGCAGCTCTCAGGCTCCCGAAGCAGGATCTGGTACAGCCTTAGCCATTTCACTCCCTGTCTTTGAGCAGATCACCACACCCGAGAGTGCCAACTTTACGGTGTAGTCAGAGAGTCGGACGTGAGACACCGAAGTTCTAGGACTCGCTCTTCTACTAACTGCCAGTCCTCGGGCCCTGTGGGCTCCTTACTGATCACAAGTCCAGAGATGACCAGAAGGACTGACATGACCTATTTCACGAGCTTGCGGAGAATCAAGTGAGAAATCGTGCACATCTGTGAAATTGAAAAAGCATTCTCTAAACATAAAGGTCTCTCTTCCCATCCTGGATACAGAAGATATTTTCTATATGTACCATAGCGAGCTGGTGAATATAGCTCCAAGGGGTAGTGTCAGGTTTCTAGACTATAAAGCAGTAAGCTACAGCAGAACATTTCCTCTCAGAACCTTGGAGTCATTTCAAAACGCCAAGGAGCTATGGTTAAGGGGTTTGCCCTTTGTGCAGTCTCCAGAGGCTAACACTGACATTAGCTTAAAATACGCTGCACCTCTCTTTATTCATGGTAGTGATTTTAGTTTCTCCACATACAGGAGACATATCAGTCACCGCACAGCTAACTGCTGCACGAGGAGCAGCTCTGTTTTGCTCCTTCAGCAAACACGATCACGGTCGACTTGAGTGCCCTCTGGTTCGTGTCCAGTGTTTTCATGCAAAGTATGACGTGGTCAACAGAAAAAGAGACCACTTCTTAATCTAAGTGTATGGCTTCAGTAACCAATAAACATTTTGGTTATCTACCCCAGCCCTAGAATTTCTCTTTCATTGGGAATTACAGGTATAAAGTCCAGTCCCTGAGTTACAGACTGGTGGGTACACTGGAGGAACTAAAAACTATTCTTTGCAAGTGCTCATTTTCAAGGCATCATGTTCCGTAACTGGACCACAGCTTGACTCATATTTTGATTATTTAAATCATTCGCGCGGTCCCCTCAGGGATAACATCCTAAGTCATTTGCCAAATTAAGAATGAATTTTTTTCCGGGGGAAAAAAAGGAATACTTTTAAGATTCAAATGCAGAGCAGAAAGTACTGGCCAGAGGAACACGTGAAAGTGTTCTTCCTGCTTGGCTTACTGAAGATAATTTGAGAAGGAAACAATAAAATCCAGCTTTATTGAAAGTTATTTGCCTATATACCTCAGATCAATAAAAATACAGCTGATCGATATTGACTTGGTCTTATTCATATTTCACCATCTATGTGAAGAATAAATGTGAACAGGAGAGTGAGTTTCATGTTTAACTGAACATTTTATACCTATCTGTAAGACTCAAGATTCCTACCCAGGCTTTTTTCTTCCATCTCTCAAATCTAGTCCAGAAAAAAAAAAAAGAAAAGGAAAAAAAAAAAGCCCAAAGCAGAAATATGATACAGAAGATGCAGAGTTTTAAACAGAATGAGCCTGAATGTCATATCACAAGTACTCAAAGTGAGGAGTTATAGGAGAGCAATTTCTTTATCACCCATTAGATAATTACACTACAAGAAAATGAGTGATCAATTATGAGCTACTGTCTTAAAAGCATGGTAGAGAGAGTGGGAGGGAGGTTAAAACTGGTGAAGGCTTGACAGTGACTAATGTCCCTGGCAGCTTAGCGTCTGTGTTCCAAATCTGAGACGGGAAGGGAGAAAAAACAACCTTCTTGCTCGAAGTCCCCCTGACAATTCAACAGGTGTTGCGTGCCGGCAGTTCAAAGGCACAAAGCCAGACAGGCCAGTGCAGAGCCCAGGAGCCAAGGGGGAGGACAGTGCAGGGCACCAGGCACAATGAAAGCGACACCAAGTTCTCCAGGACGAAAGGGAGGGAGAAAGGGAGATGATTCCTTGTTGAAGGGAAATCAGACCAGGTTTAGAAAGAAGAATGGGCCTTCAAGGCAGAGAAAAGGCTGGAGGACGTGGCTAAAACTGAGGATCGAAGTCGAGCTTCAGCCCAAGGCCTGCAGCGGGCCTGACTGCACAGAAACAGTTGTCTGATTAAAGACTGTGCTTTCTCCAATCTGGGAGGCACGTACACAAGTATTCACTGTATCATCCTGCGAAATTTTATGTTTGAAAACTTCACGATGAAAGACAGCCTACGGCACTGAGAACTCGGGTGTAGACACAGCCGAGGACAAACGCGGCATGTGCAGAGAAGGGCACGGGGTCCACTTGACAACTGGCCGAGACGGGTGTTCCTCACCAAGTGGGTGAGGACAAAGCCCAGAGGCGGCTGAAACTCGTGTGGGGCTAAGCTGTCTGCCAAGTTCCGTGGGAGGAAGACGCTCCATATCGAGACCCACGAACACGGCAGGAACACGCAGATGGCCATGAGTGGGAGTCAGCCAGCGGTGGGAGACCAGTAAGCGGCTTACAGCCGTGCACCCACCTGAGAGGGCAGCACTCCCAGGGGACACCGACAGCAGAAGGAAGGAAAACCTTCCCGATATTTAAAAACCAATCCAATATAGGGACCGACTGGGAGGGAATGACAATGGGCTGGCTTGATCCTCACTGCCTAGAAGGGGCTGGGTCAAACGCCTTCTTTGTAAATCCCGCCCAGAAGACTCCTGGCAATATGAGCCCCTCTCCTGGAATTACACAGCACTCCGTAACCATGACGATATATTTTAAATCCACCCATCCTTTGGTAAAAATAAAGGGTGACCTGTACGAGAAGGGAAAGTGAGAGCTGCCTCTCCCACCCTCTCCTTGGACAAAGTCATTCCGGGAAATGCACAGCACAGTGGCTAAAATCCCAGGCCCTGCTGCCCCACTAGCCTGACGCCATCTGCCAACTGCCTGCACCACGGACACCACACTTGCTCTGAGCCTTAGCTCTTCTAGCCTGAAACGGGACAAGGTGTTCTCATGGAGGCTTCACTTAATGGCCCGGACATCTTCCTCTGCCCACCCCGCCCTCAGAAACGACCCTCATTCTGCAGCAGCACTCACCCGGGATGTAATTGATCCCGCAGTCGATGACTATTGCCCCAGGCTTGATCCACTCCCCTTTTACCATTTCCGGCTGACCAGTTGCAACCACCAGGATGTCACCTTTATTTACCTAGGGAAAGAGGGTTCTGACTTCAGAAATCACACAATGGAAAACAAAACCAAACAACAACAACAACAACAACAACAAAACCTTGAAGTGGAACAGACGAAGCTTCGTATGAAACTGTCCATTGTCATCAGCTACTTTGTGCAGGCCACACACGATCTCTGACAGCTCTTCACGTGCTGTGCTTGTTCCCACACAGGCCAAAATGCTCCCCGGTACTAGACACCTTCCTGAATGGGGACTGTGATGAAAGCATGCGGGGCAGGGAGGGGCATGGGCTTGGAGCCATAGGCCCAGCTCTCAACTGTGATGCTGGGAGACCGCTCCCTCTCCTATAGAGTACGGGGACTAGCACCTCCCGCAGAAAACTGCTTGGGGAGGATTAAAAGAGAACGTGCATGTCAACAGGGATCGGTACGTGTGAGAATTCTTGAGTCCAGGAATCTGATGCAGGGCCAATAACAAGATGTGACAGATGTCACGGGACCGCTGTCCCATGCCCCTCAGGGGCACCCCCACCTCTGAGGCCAACACTGCATTACACATCCGCGATCTGGCTGCAGAGCTCCATCCCAGCCTCTAGTATCTACCACAAAGCAGGCTGCTATAGAAAGAATATGATCAGAATAAGAGCTACATGACTTGGGCAAGTTTGTAATTGGAATATGTTCCTTCATCGTGTAAGATGAGACAAGAAACAAGAGAATGGCAACGGGTTCAGTAAAATATTGAATGAGGCAAAGTACATGGCAGTGTCCGGCACTTAAATGTTAGCTGTTCCCATTATGTGAGAAGACCTCCCACACACGTGCGCACGTGCACACACACACACAACTCTTCCACTGCACCCTGGACCCCTTACCTCCTCGCCTAGATTGGCCGTCTTGGAGTGGCAGGTGGTCACGGTGGCATGGTTCCACAGAAGCAAGTCATGCATTGGGGCACCGACTATCTTACTGCGCCCGACCACAACCGCGTGCCTTCCAGCGATCTGCACCCCTAAAAGAAGAGCCAGGGTGAGTCAGAGTATTAGGAGAAGCTGCCCTCTTCACATGCCACCTAAATGGGAAAATTCAAAACAAGTGCACAAAAATGGGTTCTTAGCATCAAACAGAAATCTTCCTAAAAACATCCCTTTCTTGGCAATAACACTCTCAACTCTAGGATTTCAGTTACAAGGTGGGACTTGTATTGTGTCCTTCTTGCTGTGGGTTTTTGGGAGCAGCCTAAGCCAAGAGCCATTCATTGAGTCATAGGAGAGTGGGAAGAAAACCTACACTCGAAGAAAAAAGCAGCCCTGACATACAGCTAAACGGCCATATGGAAGAAGACAGTAGATTTACTTACGTGGGAAAAATAGTTATAACAAATAGGGTGCATGTGATGGGCTGGAGGGAAGCAAAGGAAGTTAGATGAGTGTAAGTCTTTCCAGCTCTGGTAAGTTTATTTATGCAGTTTCTCATCCACACTTCTCTTTTGGCATAGGGCCTGAGCCAGAGGGTTATTTGCAGGGAAGTGATAAAGGGGAACTTTAAATGTAGCAGAAAGATGTCTTGTTCTTCTGGCACTATCACAATGTCCTTTTCAGGACTGACATACTCTGTTTAATAGAGATGGTTTGGTGCTCACCCACATTTCTGCCCCTGACCCATAGCTCTGTCAGGCACAAGGCTTGGGCTCACCAAGGAGAGCCCAAGAAGGAGCCACGACACAGAAGACAGGGGGGATAAGATCCTGAAGACTCCACCTGAGCCCCTTTAACCAGTCCAGCTGAAGTGAACTCTTACTTAAGGCAGGTTGTGTTTATTTTTTTGAAAGATTTATTCATGTGAGAGAGAGAGAGAGAGCATGAACAGGGGGAGGGGCAGAGGGAGAGGGAGAAAATCCCCAGCAGGCCCCACACTGAGCACGGAGCCTGACACGGGCTTGATCCCATGACGCTGAGATCATGAGCCAAGCAGAAACCAAGAGTTGGATGCTTGACTGACTGAGCCACCCAGGCGCCCCATGGTGGGTTGCGTTTTAAATGTGTGCTTCTTGAATAACATTAATTTTATTCAAAAAAGCTAAGCTTCTACATAATGTCAACATGATGAACATAAGCCCTCAAAGTGTGAAGTGTTTATAAGGTCGCTGACTCTATACTTCTTAGGATTCAGCAAAGGACTTGAAGCTGCATTAGGGCAACCAGCGTCACTATTAATAAGAAGTGGGAAGCCTACAACTGCTGTGGCTCAGGAGATTGGCTTCTATCAGGTTGTAATACAATTTGCTAAATACGCTGGCGTATAAATTTAGTTGTCGGACTGAACGGCAGTAACTGTCCCAAGGCTTATAGCTTGACCTTTTCTTCCAACCACAGAAAACTTTCCTTTACGTTGGCCAATACTTTCCACTTAAAACTTCTGATCCACTTCCTTTAAATAGGACACATTTCCTTGTAAAAAATAACCTCTGCAAAAAGTGTTCATGATGAAATTAAAATACCAAGATGTTGACTAGGTAATGGGGTAGCATGGCCAACTGTTCGAGAGATCTGTTTCCAGCCATCTGTCGAGTCCTCAAACTATTATGGAGACTCAGGGCCCATTCTGGGGGTTGGGACTTCTCCCTTTGTCTGAATCCTTATTATTCGGTAAGTTACTTTTTCATAAAAAATAAATTTCTTTGAACTCAAATAACCCTGACTTCCAAACTTGCCTCTGCTACCTGTTGGACCAGTTGTGCATCTCTCTGACACTGTTTTCTCAAGCTGTTCAGCAATAATAGTACCTGGATCATAGAGCTGTTGAGAAAATTGAGAATTTAGGTAAAGCTCCCAGTTGACAGGTCCTTACGCCCATCAAGTCCACTTATTTAGGGCCCACAAGGTACCTCCTCTTTGCCTCCATGTGTCTAGACCAGCCCCAAGACACGGTGCTTTTGTTTTCATTCGTTTTTACCTGTCTCTTTGATGAGTTCCAAGCATCCTTTAGGCGTACAAGGGATGAAACAGTCATTGAGGTCACCTCTAGCAAGTTTTCCAGCACTAATGCTAGTTAACCTAAAACAAAAAAGCAATGAAGGGGGAAATGAAAGTAATTAGATGTCTTTACTCTTTAGATGCACATATGGTTTATTCCCAAATCAGAAACAGAACTGGAATCGTGCAATGTGACACAGAGAGCCACGGCACACTCACCCATCCACATCCTTTTCGGGTATGATCGCATTGACCACTGCTTCAGTGTTAATGGGGTTCTCCGAGTCTAAAGGCAGCTGTACTATGAAACCGTGGACAGTCTGGTCTTCATTCAATGATGTAACATACTTTAACACCTAAAAGTAATAGCGCACACAATTTGTATAATACACAGAAACCAAGAAGATGGAGAAACACTTTTCAGTCACTCCATCTTCCCCTAGGAGTTGGACTGTGGTGCTCCTAGAACGTAACTCCCCTTGAGCCCGAGAGCAACTCTAACACCAAACGTAATCTTCAGTGTCTGGTAAGAAATTCATCAAAGAGCTAGTAAGAACTTCAATAGTAATACCCATGCTACTCACCCAGGTCAGGATTTCTGAGATGACAGGAATGTTCTACCATGTGTACTTTACCATACGGTACTGGTGACTGAATACTTGAAACATGTCTAGCCCAACCAAGGAACTGAATTCTACACTGCATTTCGTTTTAATCTAAACAGCCGCGTGGGGCTAGTAGCCATCCCACTGGACAGTGCCGACGTAGGACATTCCCATGACCTCAGAAAGTTCTTTTCCTCACCTGCTCCTTCACGGTTACCCCCTCCACCCTCGGAGAACCACAGTTCCGACTTTAATCACTGATGATCTCTTTGGCCTCTTCTTGAACGTTCATCACGGAAATGGAATACAGATTTGGTTTTTAAAAGGCAAATAGCTACAGGCCCAGGATCAGTTTTCAATGAACACCGCATGGGGTTTGCAGCACATGTTGAAGTAAGAAGCGGCCATAGCCTAGGACAGCACCATTTACTCTGTAGGTGTTTACAAAGATTTTCTGGAGGCAGAGTCTGTGAAGAAAGAACTTCCTCGAGGTCTTCCCTGTGGTGAATGTACCAATCTCTAAAATTCCACTAAACCAAAAGCTAGAGAGGAACACACTTTAGCTGTCCTCTTAACAATCAACCCGTCACAGCTCACCTCAGATTCTGTGGCTGTTCTTGGTAACTTAACGTGCGTGGCTTTGATCCCAATCTGCAAAAATGAACATTTAAAACAGGTAAAGGGCAAGAGAACATGAGACATAGGCTCATTTCTTTTAACCAAGATGACTAAATAAAATCAGGTGGCCTTAGTCACCATTTCAGCCTCGTTTATGTTCTGAAGAATGAGTCTCTCATTTGGACCCATTCATCCTTTACTTGTTCATTGTCACCACTGCACTCAAGCAATTTCGCGTCCACTGTTTCTGCTCTTTGGGAAGTCAGCAGATCATCGAATAGAAAACATTCAAGTGCAAGCCAGAGACTGCAGCTTAAGTCCTCCATTTCTGACTTGCAAAACTGAGAAACTCAAGTCCGCTGTGGGCAATGACAATTTTTACAGGGAGAGGCACAAAGGGCAAGGGGTCACCGACAAAAGCTGGGGAGGGGGTGACGGCTAGGCTGTTCCAGGCTTTACCTCTTCAGCAGCCTTCAGCTTCACATTTATATAAAGATTAGAATCATCTCTGTCGCCAACCTAGAATAATAAATACATGCAAATCAGACGATCAAGAAAAGGCAAAGTGTACAGAAAAGCTTCTAAAATTTTAGTTTTGATAAAAGGAATGTTTAATCATGAGACTCTTATTGCAGAGAACTTTACAGAACAGGAGAATGTTGGGGCAGAATCAAGATATGAACACAGGTGGTGTTACCAATCCCTCCCCAAACAAGGCCCACTGGATTCCCACTGAAAAAGCCACAAGAAAGAAAGAAAAAAAAAAAAAGTAAGGGACATCTGCATCTGCCTTGGAAACTGAGCGAAGGTGCCACAGGCCTGCCTGAAACATGCGGAATTTGTCTGCCTTTGAGCTGACACACCGGAACAGAGCACGGAGGGCTGAACTGTCATCAGGCAAGAAAAACACCGTGGCTGTGGGAGCCAGGAAAACCCAGAGGGTATATTCTGCACCCCCAGGGGCAGTGGAAAGTCCTCTTGCCCAGCTACACAGAGAAGAGAAACCAGCTGGGGTGGAACTAACTCTAGCTTACACAGAAGAGACACCTATGGAAGGCAAAGGGCAGTCTGCTGCCCTCACGACAGAGAGGAAGGTGTGGCGCAGAAGCAATGCTCCCTCGGTTTCTTCCATCACAAACATATATTTCTAATTTTTCACGTGGAACCATCTATCTTTTTACAGATATTTTCCACATTCCAGCAATCGACAGAAGTTTGGTTTTCTCCTAAGACTGCAGAGGGGAAAAACGGTAGGCACACTGATACCACAGATAACAGATGCACGAGTCCTTTGAACAGGACAACCACAGAGAAAGAAGTGGGCCTTAGGAACAGAGTACTTCCAGTCCTTGTCACGTTGTTGCTGCCACTGGAAGCTCTCCTAGGGGTCACAGAACCCGCCATAGCTTAGCTTCAGGTGTCCTTTATATAGATAGGACTCAGTTTTGCTTGTGCTCACCTGAATTCCAAGAGTCAGAGGAATCCTTTGAGGGGAACTCGATTTTTTGGGGGGGGGTTACCTGCACCTCCGTGCCTTGGTGGCTTCTTGCGGAGGAATCACTAGAATTTCAGGGCCTCTCATGTTTGTTCCTTGGTCATTTCCTATATGTGCTCCTTGCCGCTACCACCCAGCCCTCCCAGATTCAGTGATCACATCTGAGACACTCTGGGATTCTTAGATCTGAGTAGCAAAGGAAGTACTGAAGAACAAATACAACAGTATCGTTCTTCGCATTTTCATTAATATTTATAACTACGATGAATTATTCAAGCTTAACTCTGAGATTAAATGGTTTGGCTGCTCATGGCCAGTCCTTCTTAAACCACAACTTCTCTGTTCTACCGTTTATCTTCCTACATCCCCCCAGGTAGCTGAAATGCAACTTGAAGTCACTTTCCCAGAAAAGGCATGTGGGCATTTTTCTGAGTCTACATGTATCTGAAAATATTTTTCTGCTGTTTTTGCCCTTGACAGGATTCACTTGGCTGAATCTGGAGTCACGACATTTTCCTTCAGAGATGCTATCTTTGGCATCCAGTGTTAGAGAAGTCTCAAGTCTTTTGTTGTGGTTCTTTTATAGGTAACCGTTTTCTGTCTGTATGTTTCCGAAAGAATTTTTCTGAAACTCCAAACCCAGGGGCACCTGGTGGCTCAGCTGGTGGAGTATGCAACTCTTGGTCTCGGGGTTGTAAATTTGAGCCCCACATCAGGTGTAGAGATTACTTAAAAGTAAAATCTTAAACAAACAAACCAACAAACCGTAAGTTCCAAAACTGCCACCAGTTTTAAAAAGAAAGTGTAATAGTTATAGTTATAAGCATATACCAAAGTTTTATTATAAGCCTAATGCAAAGGAAAAGACCTCTTAAAAGCCAATCCAAAGACTCTCAGTATGGACATTTTATGTTTTTTAATTTTTAAAAAATTTTTAAAATTTATTTACTCGAGAGGACAGAAGAGAGAGACAGACAGAGACAGAGAGACCACAGAGGAAGAGGGAGAAGCAGACTCCCCACTGAGCAGGGAGGCCAAGGCAGGACTTGATCCCAGGACACTGAGATCATGACCGAAGCCAAAGGCAGACACTTAACCGACTGAGCCACCCAGGTGCCCCAGTATGGACATTTTATAGGGGAAAATGATTATACAATCATTGATAGACTGGAGACTAGATGTAGAAAGAATGTTTGGTTGAGAACAGTAGATTCTTGACTGACAGTCTAGTGAGTAGGTGGAAGACTGGTTTCTGAGAACAAATCTTAATCCTATCAGTTTATCAAGAAAATCACTGAAACATTTTATCAGTAATGCTAATTTCTTCCTTGAAAAAGGTGAATTACATTATTCTAAAAAGGTCCTATCCCTGAACAAGTTAGGGACTTTTTATTTTTTAGAGGGGGGGAGAGAGAATCTTAAGCAGGCTCCATGCTAGGGCAGAGCCCAACGTGGGGCTCAAATGACCCTGAGATTATGACCTGAACCAAAATCAAGAGCTGGATGCTTAACCAACCGAGCCACCCAGGCACCTCAGGACTTGTTTTTGTTTTTTCAACACCAAGAGTCTGCAAACTATTTCTGTACAGGGTCAGACGGTATATATTTTAGCTTTTGGGGTCCACATACTCTGCCACACATTCTTCTGCTTCATTCGTACCCTTCCAACCTGGGCAGCAGTTGGATATGGGCCACAATTAACTTATCCCTGTTGGGTTTTGTTTTGTTTTTTAAGATTTTATTTTGAGAAAAAGAGAGCAAGCAAGCGTGAGTAGGGAGAGGGGCAAAGGGGGAGGGAGAGACCCTATACATACTGTCATCTGTTCTATAAAGGATGGGGTGGGTGTGGTTGGACGGATTATGACCAGTCCTGCAGATGTAGCTATCAAGACAGACTGGAAGTGTCCTGGTTAGAAGCCTATAACCTGTAAGCCGGTGACTGCAGTGGCCCCAGAGGGTGGGAGCAGCAGAAACTGAAAGGAGGGAACAGATTCCAAGAGCTTATGAGAGGCACAATCAGTAGCATGATATTCGCTAAGGAGACTTAAGGGACTGAGGGAGAGAAATCCTAAAGAGAAGAGCTTGGGTTTCTGGTCGAGTGTGTGGGAAGATGGCATCAGCCACCAGGAGGGAAAAAACAAGAGGTCGGAGGCAGCAGGGATGTGATTACAACATAACGCGTAGGCCTTGCATCATGGGAAGATGTTGACTGTGGTGCTGAAGTGCAAGGTTAAACCATTCTACCACGGTTTTATTGGCAAGGACACACGGGACAAACTGTAGAACAGTGTTTATGTAATGAAAACACTTGCAATCAATAAATTTAAAATACAAATTTAGAAGTCAATCTTAAAAACAGGAAAAAAATTGCAGTATTGCTAAAATTGGAATTTTTTTGACTCCTTTCTGAAACCTTCCGAAAGGTTTATAGAAATAAAGTTCTTGCCTACCACATTTACTCTTTCTACAACAAGCGATTCACAAGAATAAGCCAAGAAATAACTGGTCTCCCAAATGTACCAAGTGAACGCCCACATCATATACCTTTGATTCTCATTAATTTGCAAAAAAAGGGGAAAAAAGCCCAGCACAGCAGAGAACATACCAGGCAAAACCACAGGCCTTCTGTGCTTTTCTTCTCAGCTAAGGCCTCTTTGATAATGAACAGCAACGGGGGGAAATACTTAAGAACTATTCACTCTGAAATGTTTGATGAACACAGTACAGAAATTTAGCACACACAGAGAGAAATGCGAAGTGAGGAAGCAGGCGTCTCTGAAGGGCACTTCAAAGGAAAGTCATCAGTCTCCTGTCATCCAAATCAACCCTTCAAATGTGCATCTGTCCATGCAACAAACATTTATTGAATGCCTCCTACCGGATGAACCAGGAGCTCAAGGAAGAAACCTTAGAGAGGGGCCTAGATCAGGAAGGATTCTCTCAGGCAGCTGGGAGAACTGGGTGAGCTCACTTAGGGAAAGAACAGGTGAAAAAGAGGCTTCATGACTGGGCCCTGGGGCATTCAGACAGTTTAGGTATCAAGAAAATGAGGAACAGTAACCAAAGGAGATGAGAGAAGGAAGGGGAAATGAGAGATGTCCTAGAAACCAAGAGTCTAGAATTCAGAAGAAACCCAGGTTTAGAAGCTACTGACCTAGAGCTGGTATTGAGAGCCAGGTTAAATTGCCAGATTTGGGGCAATGGTTCCCAGAGCGTGGTTCACACACTCTTGGGGGAACCCCAAGACCCTTTCAGAAGCTCTGCGAGTGCCAGACTACTTCATCATGATACTATGATGTCATCTGCCTTTTTCACTGTAGAACTGACATCTGTATTGACGCTGCAAAGGTAATGGTGGGTAAGACAGCCGGTGACTTAGCACAAATCAAGGCAGTGGCACCAAACTATACTAGTCATGGCCACACATACTCAGTAAAAACAGATGCCAATTTCACTGAGAAGTGCTCCTGATGGGGGTGCTGGGCGGCTCAGCCGGTCCCACATGGGACTCCCTGCTCAGCAAGGAGTCTGCTTCTCCCTCTCCCTCTGTGTGTGCGTGCTCTCTCTCTCTCTCAAATAAATAACTAAAATCTTAAAAAAGAAGTGCTCTTGGGGCGCCTGGGTGGCTCAGTTGTTAAGCGTCTGCCTTCGGCTCAGGGCGTGATCCCGGCGTTCTGGGATCGAGCCCCACGTCAGGCTCTTCCGCTGGAGCCTGCTTCTTCCTCTCCTGCTCCCTCTGCTTGTGTTCCCTCTCTCGCTGGCTGTCTCTATCTCTGTTGAATGAATAAATAAAATCTTTAAAAAAGAAGTGCTCTTGATGAAGCAGTAAAAATGATTCATTTTATTAAGCCTGAGCCCTTGCATACATGTCTTTTTAATCCCGTGTTGAGAACTGGAAGCATTCGTAAAGCACTTCTGTCCCATACAGAGGTGGTTATCACCAGGAAAATCCTGTGCTTTTTGGCCCTGTAAGCAGAACTGCCACGCTTTTAAATGGAATACTTTCTTTACTTGAAAAAACATCTGACAAACAATGATTATTCACACTTGAATATTTGGCAAATATTTCCTCAAAACTGGACAAAGTGAGCCCACTACTTCAAGGAAAACAGCTAACAGTATTTGTTGCCAATGGCAAAATCTGAGCTTTCAAGGGAAAATCAGAATTTTTTTATCCAGTCCTGTGAGCCTGATAAACTTTTCAATAATTAAAGACTTTTTCTTTGTTGGCAATATTAACACTTGTGATTTTCTTTATACTGCATAATGAAATGCATGAACATTTGGAAGATCTGCATAATTCAGTGAACCATTATTTTCCAAATGAGAAATGAAGGACAAAACAAAGCAAGCATGGGTAAATAGCCATTCAAACTGCAACATAATACAATGGATTCTGATGTAACCAAGTATGAAAGTTCCCAGATACAGTTTCAGATTCCACACTGCAGCTAACCTGTAAAAACTAAAGAGTCCCCTTGTAGTAACAAAGAAAAATATTCACCCTTATCTGGGAAGAGGACTAAAAAAACCCCTTCCCTTTTACAACTATACATATATAGGAGATCAGATTTTCTTCATATATTTCACCCAAGCCCGCATGTAGCAAAAGGCTCAAGGCAGCAGCAGACGGGAATCCAGCTATCTTCCAATAAGCCAGATAGTACAGCGTTTTTTGCAAAAATGTAAAATAATGTCCCTCTTCTCACTGAATTTTGTTTTTTTAAAAGCTATTTTTTTTTCATAAGAATGTTACTTATGCTAACGTAGAATAAACTTACTATTGGCATTTTTAAATGTATAAATACTTAAAACCGTTTTTCAGTTTCTAATACAGTAAATATCAATGGGTAAACCCATATAAACAAAAGCTGTTTAAGGTCTTAAATTCTGAAAAGTATAAAGCGGTCCTAAGACCAAAGGTCAAGAGACACTCGAGTAGGGAAAAGGTGCCCACAGGGAACAGCCGAGGGCCAGGATACCCCCACATCTACAAGCTGAGCTGAAGAGGGGCGGCCTGCAGAGAGAACCCGAAAGGAAGTTCTACAGAAAACAAAACAAAACAAAACAGAAAGAGAGATGTGAAGTGCTCGCTGTCTTAAGTGCTACTGAGAGCTTTGGAAAGGAAGACATGAGTGGAAATAACACGATCACAATACCTGTAAAATCGCCAGGCCTGGTATAAACCCAGGAATTTGCTCCTTCATCTGAGTGACTTGGTTCTTCAGCCTCTCCCTTATTTGCCTAGAGGAGAAGGAAAGGTTGGAATTAACATCGAATGTTTCAAGCACAAATAAGCCATGTGGATTATTACATGAGTTTCTCTTTTAAATTCAAAACATCTTCACTGAATAGACATTATCTGATATGGTATGTACCATGAATTTCCCATCCATTCTCCACGACTCAAATAGACATGGATCTTTCCTAATTCCTAACCACATGGACTGCGCCATGAGGTATGTTTAAAACATTTAAAACATTTTAGTTATCAGAGAAAGACAATTATCATATGATCTCACTGATATGTGGAATTTAAGAAACAAGGCAAAGGATCATAGGGGAAGAGAATAAAAATGAAACAAGACGAAATCAGAAAGGGAGACAAACCATAAGAGACTCTTAATCACAGGAAACAAACTGAGGGCTACTGGAGGGGAGAGGGGTAGAGGGATGGGGTAACTAAGTGATGGACATTGGGGAGGGTATGTGTTGTAACGAACCCTGGGTATTATACAAGGCTGATGAATCACAGACCTGTACCCCTGAAACAAATAATACATTATATGTTTACTAATTGAATTCAAATTAAAAAAAAAAAAGAAAAAAACATTTTAGTTGACGGCATTCAAAATCATACAGTGAACAAATGAAAACTTGAACCAACACTTCTGGAAGGCTGCTAATCCTCATCTTTTTCAACATTTCCTCTCTCCAGGTGCTATATGAAAAAATTTTGCAGGAAAGAACTAGAGCTCACACCCGCTCAACTTTCCCTGGTAAGATGATCACAGGGTATCCACATAAGGCTGAATGATAATCAATGAATCCCACTCCAAAGTCAGTATGAATTTAGAAATTACATTCTAATTCACAGAAGAATTTTCCTTACAAAAGGATTAAATACGAGGTCAAAAGTATAACCTCTCATGAAATAACATGAAACCTCTCAACAATATGACAGGACATCAAGTACATTAAATTACATCCATAAGAAAATATTCAAAATAGTCCAGCTTTGCCCAGTTATGATACAGTCATGAACTTGAACAGGCTCTGTCTCTGGTGAAGGAACATTATTGTCATTTGCCTTTCTTCATCTTAACCACCTCTGACATACAACTATATACGGACATTAGCAAACATCCCTTCCCTCTTTCTAGTGTAGTTACTCCCTGCTCCAGTTCTCCACACTTTACAAACCACTGACATAAACAGGCATAGGTCTCACAAGAAATAGATTATCTGGATTAGCCTCATCAATGGTAAGAATCTTGAACGATACAAGAAGTCATCCTTAAGAGTTCGAAACTGTATTTCTAGCTAGTGACCTTATTTTTAAAAATCAATTGTATGAATTATCCTATACAATAATATAGTTCAAAAGAATGAATAGACTGTTGGACTTTCTTTCCCTGGGATTTGACCTGACAGAGGCCACAGCTCTGCTGTGACACAAGAGAAGAGGAAGTACTGGAGCCGCCACATTTTCACTGCCCTGCCGCTGAAACACCCCAGCAGTTCCAGCCCTGGCTGCGTCCCTTGCATGACTGGATGGAGAGTGGGCTACTCCTGGCTGCTGAATTGGGAACAGACTAAGACACAGGTTCCTACTGGCTCTCCTTTAATCCTCCCAACCCAAACAAAATTCACTGGGGGGAAAACCATCTCTAGGCCCAGTGTAAGACAATAATAAGAAACAACAGCAATAATGGCTCGATACAAGTATTCCCTGCTTTTCAACAGTTCGGGTTTCTCCACTTCACTTTTCTGAAAGACCTACGTTAGTACCTGTTTTCACTAACCCAGAGGAATCCAGAGGATTTTCACTTTTATGATAAAAGGCAAAAAACAAAAACAGCATTCAGTGTGTGTTTTGCAGCAAGCCCTTACAGAGGCACTACCCAGCTCCCTTCCAGGGAACTCAGCATCTCAGCATCGAGCTGCTGCAGCTCTGAACTCTGTGAGCATCTGTGCTTTATCTCGATTTATTTTCTGCATCTATTAGCGCGATGTGTCCTAAGGTATCAGAAAAGCCTAAGCAAGGTTACTTTTTGGGTATGGGAACACTCAAAACATTTTCCATATATATTAATGGTAACTGTTTCTTCACTTTGTGCCACTTTGGCTTGTGAAAGGTTTCATAGCAACGCTTTCGAATTGTGGGGGAAACCTGTATCTGAGATTCTCAATAATGTTGGTAACCAAGGGAGGAGAGGCTTTCCTCTTCCCAAAGATGTAGAAATGGGCTCTGAGCAGTCCTGTGGCTTTCTGAGAGCCAACTGGCTGAAAAACCAGCAAGTGCAAAGGCCCTGAGTGGGTAAATGAGGTCCAAGAAGAAGCAGTAACCAGATCAGGTAGACTGAGGTAGCTTCTTTTATTGTGTATGTCATGGGAAGCCATGAGAAGACTTGAAACAGGGCTGACGGAATAGGACTTAACATTTCTAAAGGATTACTCCAGGCAGCTGAATTGGGAACCGACCATAGGGGAGAAAGGTGAGAATCAGGGGCACAAGCAAGAAGTTATCCAAACTGCAAAAATCCAGGCCAGAGGTGATGGTGTCTCAGACTACTCTATCTATGGTATGCTGGCAAGAAGTGGTTGGATTCCAGATATACGAACATGAAACACAGAGAAAATGCCAGGGCCACAGATGACTCTGAGGTTTGGGGGTTTGTAAAATAGAGCTGGAAGCACTGACGACCACAAATATTTTAGGGCATAGAGCAGATTTCATACTGATACTGTGAATTTATTTACCAAATCTTATAAGGGTTCTAGAATAATGGCCACCTGAGACCTGAAGAAAGGATTCTAGGGACAACTAAAAATAATACTTTTGCCCAGCAGGTAGCAAGCTATGAGATCCCCGTACTACAAGGTGGTACAGGTGGGAAACATTTCAGCCCAGTAGCTTAAGAGCAATGAACAAAATGTTCTGTATTTTCTTCCTTTCTTCCTTTTTTTTTTTTGGTTCCTTTATTCATTTGAGAGAGTGTGTGTGAGAGCAGGGGGAGGGGGAAAGGGAGAATCTCAAGCTGACTCCCTGCGTGGGGCCCAATCCCACGACCCTGAGATCATGACCTGAGCCAAAACCAAGAGTCGGATGCTTAACCGTCTGAGCCACCCAGGTGTCCCAAAATGTTCTGTGTTTTCTACGCTGTAATTTAAGTGGGTCTGAGTATGCAAATTTTTTTCTAAAAAAGATCATAGACTGAGATCAGTTACACTGACTCCCTTAAACTTTTTCTAAGAAGGATTGTTTTTGAAGTTGCACTAAGCAGGGATATTCTTCCAACTAGAAACATTTGTTTAAAAGCCAACATTTAGGCTCTCTATGAGATGTGATCAGAATAGCAATGAGACATTTAAAAATGCACATAAACCACCATCAGCAAGAATTAGACAGCTCAGAACACTAAAGTAATAGGCAGAAAGTTTTCTGCTCTAGTAAGGAAAAAAAAATCAAGACAGTTGAATTAGGTCTCCATGGTCCCTCAAAACTTCTTCCCTGCCTTGGTTTTCTGGGCTGGCCACTACTGAAGAACTCTGAAATGAAAAGTGTAATGACAAAAGCCAAGTGTCAAGCATGCCTGAAGCTAAGAAACTGTAAAAGACGTATCTGGAGAGAAAAGTTAACACTCCCTTATCTACCTTTATTTTAGGGTCAGAGAGCTGTGATGAGTTAAATGGTAGGAAACTTTTAAGTTTTTATAGTTCCTTATTTCCAGAAAGCCAAAATGCTAGAATAATTTCTAAATCACTGAAACCTCCTAAATCAATAGAAACTTTCTTGAGTTGCAGATGCCTTGATTTCTAGCCATGGCCCATGAGTCACACTACCCTGGAAAAGATTCTGGGGCAAAGTGAGGCAGAAATAGGCACTTGGAGAGATGCCCTTGATCCCTGAATAGCAGACCTCTGAATGCCAGAGTTTCACCATCCTGCTTCAACGTTCTCTAAAACCTCAGGGAAGACGTACCTCCATCTCAACGCAGGAGAAATCAGTACTAGAGTACCAGTGAATGTGGTGAGACAAAGCAGCAGTAAACCATTACAGTCTCTGGTCCTGTTAGACCGATACTAGTAAAATAATCACAACCAATTAGATACAAACAGACACAGATGCAGTTTTAACTAAGTCGCTACTGGCATCTAGTGGGTAGAGGGCAGGGACGCAACTCAATTCCCTATAATGCACAGTACAGCAAACGATGATCGAGTCCAAATGTTAATGGGACCCAAGGCTGAGAAGCACTGCTATTGGCCAATAAAATGCAATGTTTGGGGTTATCTTTTTTTTTCCCTAAGGGGCAAAAGTCAAGGTAGAAATCATTTATATTTCAACCTGTCAAAATGTGCTTGAATCTCTACAGAGTCATGTGCATTACTACTGGTTTTCTCCGAGTCAACTTCTGCCACATACAGTTGTAAAAGAGCCTAATCAATAAAAGTCAAAGGTGCACTTCTCTATAGAATCACATTACGCCCAAAGAGTCCTAATACCCGTAAATAATCACCCAGATCTCTTTTGCCCAAAGTCTTGTACAATTATTCCTGGAAAAGTCCACTACAAATTACAACTTGTTCTTTAACATGATGGCTCATTTTCAAATTTTGGACATTTTATGACTGAGAAGAAAAGCATTGCTAAAATGTAACCAAACAGAGACATTTCCACAGAAGCCATAGGTAGAAAAAGGAGGCAGTAAAGGGTGTTTAACCACCTAAGAAATCTACATGATGAAAATAAAGCTGCCTCAGTTAACAAACACTGAAATATAGCACAAGCTTAGAGTTATTCTCAAATGATTCTCAAAGGTACACAGAGTAAGTGTGGAAAAGGAAAAGGGAGAAAAAAGAAGAGACATTCATCTTTAGTATGTAGGTCTTTTCTAAAGGACACAAATTTCTTTTGCTTCTCCCAAGGAGTAGATTATTGTTGTAAAATTTTAACAGTGTGATACAGCACAAATGTTTTATTTTCATGTTGTTCATTTGTTGTTTTATTTCGTTTGTCCATAACAACTTTAACACTACTAAAAAATACTTCAAATTAAAAAAAACAACAACATGTAGTGCCTTGTAAAAACCACTGTGATTGTGAGGCCACCTAGTGTTCCAAGAAATACATATATTTCAAATTCCTAGTTAAGTCAAATTAAGTCAAAAGACTAAATTACCTTCTTTCAAAAACTGATTGTTTTCACTGATATGTGATGTAATAGTAACAGCTACATTATATCAGTATACAGAACAGTCAACTAATATCAGTACTTTCCTTCATTGTATTGAAGAATAAAATATTTAAAATAAGCATTATTATAATTAATGCAAATATATACTAAATTTGACAGTACCTCAAATATATATTTGAACACTTAATGTGAATCTATTTTACGCTCCAATAAAAATTTATAATATCAATTCTTGCGCCCAACTCTCTCAAACTCTCTCAAAGACCTATGGAAGGTAAATTGCCTGATATTCATGACATGAAAATGGCTAAATGGTATAAAATTCTAATGAATCTTCTAATTCCCAGTGAGTGTACAAGTCATCCATATACACAATCGTAAAATAACTACTTACCTTAAGTTTCTAGATCAGGGTTTATCAGTCTCAGCACTACTGACATCTGGGCCAGATATTCTTTGGGGGGGGCTCTTCTGTGCACTGTAGGGTGCTTAGGAGAAGCAGCCCCGGCTTCTACCTCGTGATGCCACTAGCACACAGCCACTCCCCATACGACAACCAAAACATGCCTCCAGACACATCCAAATGTGCCCTGGGATGGAGAAAAATGGCAAACCTGGCCCCATTTGAGAACCACTGATCTAGAAGGAACAAAGGACTAGGGAAACTAGGTTGAACTAGTCAAGAAAGGCTTCATAAAAGGTAGGAATTAAAAGTGGATTAAAAGTTCATTAAAGAGAGAGAGAAAAAGTGCATTAGAGAAAGGTCACAAAGAGAAAAGCACTGTCAGAGTTCAGGTGAACACAAGCAGGTGTGGTAGGATTCCTGAACAATGCGGTCCCACCTCCCTCCCCCCTCACATGGGTGAGGGGGCAGCTTCTACTCTGATCCCACAAATTGGTGACATTAAGAATAGGGAGCACAGTATTGCTAAGCTTTCCAACTTCTTTAGAAAAGTCAGGCACCCAGATTTAGGGGTATAATTATACACATAAATGTATTGGGAAGTAATCCAATTTTTAAAAATAACTCTGTAAGCCCAACAAAACATATAACTATATCCGACCTCTAGGCCACCATTTTGTAAGCATTATTTGGTGGCAACAGTTGTGAGACACCACGGGATGGCCCCAAGTATGAGGATCTGTAAGTGAGAGCCCAATACCCAGAATTAGTCTATTAACCACAGTCTGGCCATTAGAGCTGATGATGGCCCCGAGTCCCAAGCAGGCCTCTGGATTGTCATCCAAGGGGAATGTGGAAAGAAGGTGGCAGATGGGGTGGAGGGGAAGAGGGGGCTCAGAGTGCTTACCTGAGAAAAGCCTCACAAAGACCTGAGCTTCACGCTTTTAGAGATGGCTAAAGGAAAATCTTGTGTAAAAAGGGCTTAGGTCGAAAAGGCTGCTTACTAAATAAACAGGGACCAGTACCTGGGCACCAAAAGGAAAGATGGTTTATCATGTTAAGTCAACGAAGATAAATTTCTTACAGGCTCTGGCAAAACCTTTTACAGAAATACTCCCTATTTCCTGGTACTCCTCAAGCACCAGCAACTCAAAGCCGTGCCTCTCCTGCCCAGGCTCCAGGAAGAGCTTTTCATCAAGGGGGAAAAGAAAAGCGTAGCTAACACAGCAAGGTTTGATGCATCTCCAACCTTGAAAATGAGTCTCTGAAGAGAAGCAGTTTGGAAGCCTTCCAAACAGATTAATTAGTCCATTCATCTCCTAACAGGAAGAGCCAAATCCAGTGGATACAAGCTTGCAGTTCCTCTTAGCAAGCAAGTGACAAGCCCTTGGCAAGGCAGGGGAATGTGCAGTCCCTGCCACCAGCCTGTCACTCCTGGTCAAGTCAGTCCTTCTGGCCGGAGTTTCAGAAACTGCAAAATGGAGGGCGAGGTGGCCTGGGTGGCTGAGGAATCCTGCCCGTGGCACCGTTAGCCACTCACTCCTTCAAGCTCAAGGATTTGTAGACGGTACCAGGACACACCTGATGGGAAAGTAGCAGGGGGAGCAAACTGCACGGTGCAGGGGTGCTCAGGGGCTTTCTGCACTACGGATCAGATGTCAGAGAACACTGTGGCAAACACAGTTAGCACACAGGCTTGTTCCAAAAGCCTGATGTTACACACCCTTCCAATCCTCTCCACAACCCCAGGATATAAACATAGCTACCACCACCCCCACAGTGTAGAAGAGGAAAGTGAGGCTGACAGACTTGCCCTGGCCACATAAGGCCTTAATCTCTACCCTGCCCAGGCCCTACCAGGGGCAGTGGAAGGAGAGGGAGCCTTTTCCCTCTGCTCCAGGCACCCTCCTCCGTGTTAGGCCGGGCTGATGATCCTCCTTCCAGAGGATTCTTCCTGCAAATGGAGATACGAAGGGGACACACCCCTACTCAAAGCCTCACTGTCCAAATCCCAAGCTGCCTGAGCCAATCTTCCTGAAGGATGAGGACACTTATTCTTGGACCACGTCCTCAGTCAGGACTTTTGCTGGTGGCATGGTCACAGTAGTTAGCTGCCAGCTCCAGACTTTGCCAAGGATAACTATACTCCATAGCCTGGCTGCAGGGACTATTTACAACTTCCCAGAAGGCCCCACCTGCTCCCCTGCAAGGCTCCCAGAGTCAAACCAGCTTGGCCATTCAAGGCTCCAGAAAACCTGTGAAAGGCCTGCACTTTGGATCTCACTATAGGCAATTTTTTTTTTTAAGATTTTATTTATTTATTTGACAGAGATAGAGACAGCTAGCGAGAGAGGGAACACAAGCAGGGGGAAGTGGGAGAGGAAGAAGCAGGCTCATAGCAGAGGAGCCTGATGTGGGGCTCAAACCCATAACGCCGGGATCATCCCCTGAGCCGAAGGCAGACGCCCAACCGCTGTGCCACCCAGGCGCCCCGGCAATTTTTTTTTTTTTTTAAGCACAAAAGGATCTATGGGTATTTTATCTACAAGACAAAATAAAAAGCTTATCAACATTTAGTAGCCCTTCCCTGTGATGAGCAAATTCTGGTTTCCAGAAAGAGTTCTTCTGGCCCTAGAGCTAAATGTATAGCCACGGTTCCATTTTTATCTTTGACCACAGGATAAATTCTAACTTTCAGGTTCTAGGTTATAAGCCAGCTGCCAAAAATACAGCCTGAATAAACACAAACACCACTTGTTTATTCAACAGGTACTTCCTAAGCACCAATTCATTAAAACTCACTATGTGCCAGGGAACTGCTCTAAATGCTTTACAAGTATGACTCATTTAATTTCAACAACCTTATGAATTAGGTACCATTACTACTCCAACATACGGATGAAGAAACTAAGGCACAAAGAGGTAAACTAAGTTACCCAGGGATCCACAGAAGGGGCACTGCTGTATCTAGCTCTGGGGACATGGCCCACAGGGAGCTTACAGACTTACCTAACCTGCTCTGCTCAACCTACAAGAACTAAAACCACCTTTTCTCACTGGCCTGACAAGCAGCAAATCCCTACCTCTTCACAACCAGTCTTTCCAAAAAGAACACTTGACCAAGAAAAATGCCACCAATGGAGGGAGTGGGCTCCAGTATAGCAAACAAAGAGAAGGGAAGGGCAAACAAATCATGCAAGATTCAGTGGGCTCCACTTTGAAAAGAACACATAGGTAAGAATCATAATTTCTAGCCTAAAAACCAATTCAGTGTGGTTCTTCCATCTAATTTTCACTCCTGTGAATAATCTCTCTCTTTTTAAAGACTTTATTTATTTGACAGAGACAGAGAGAGCATGAATACGCACACAAGCACAAGCAGGGGGAGCGGCAGAAGGAGAAGCAGGCTCCCCACCGAGCAGGGAGCGTGACATGGGGCTGGATCCCAGGACCCCAGGATCATGACCTGAGCCAAAGGCAGACACCCAACTGACTGAGCCATTCAGGCAACCCCCCTCCCCACTTTGAATAATCTCTTAAAGCACACCTCCATCAAGCCAGGGTGGGCTCTCACCACCAATGACAGTGTCCTTCACCCAGCAGCTCTGCTCAGTCTGGTTCTCTGGGGCCATCACTGTTGATCCCGAGGCAGTCATTTAATAACCAGTGAGGTCAAAGGTCCACAGCACAGGCTGTGTTTTTGATCAGGAACTCCCTTCCCCATAACTGGGAGGCCCACAGCGCCACCACTTTCAAATATTTGCCCCAAACTCACCCTTACGGTATGAGCTTAATTCCCATATTTAAAATTACAGTCCCCCCATGCTTCAGAAATCTCTGTTCCTCTTCCTTGCTCTGGTTTTTACTTTGGCACTTCTCATTACTTCATATTTTTGTACCTATTTTATTGTCTCTGTCTACCCAAGAGGGCGCAAATTCCACAAACAGGGATTTGGGCTATTTTGGGCTATTGGGTTACCATAGTCTCTACGCTCTGAAGAGTGCATGCATACAGGAGGCATATGGATATTTGCTGAAAAGTGAATAAATATCCAAAAATGACACACACTTGCCTCTAACCCTCAGATGTCTCCCAACTGTCAAACTCACGGTGCAGTCTTGGAACTCCCCTTAAGGAAGAAATGGGGGTGTTCCTTCCAAAGGAAGATAATTGGGCAACTAGGTTTCCCACAGGGTAGAACAGGCAGAGATGGAATCTGGAATGATGAACTCTGTCTAGTCCTGGCTCCGAGGATGGTACAAAGGAAGAATAATAAAAGTAGACCAAAGTCAAGCATGGTCTTTCTCAGCAGAGTGGGAAGCATGGCAGTGAAAGGAAGACTGCTGCAAAGAAAAGGATTAGTTTATGAAATTCCTTTTAGCAAAATAGTTTAGTGCCTGATAGAGTGAAAAACACCATGTACTGGGCGAAGAAGACGACTTGGCTTGCCATTAACCAGCCTAGTGACCTTTGGCCAAATCACATCACTTTCAGCTGCAGGATGGGATGGATTGAGTGGACTGGGTTTTGGAGACATTCTGACTGTGGAACTCTATGACCTGTCCCACTCTTTCTCCCTCCAAGTAAGAGATTTTACAGTTCAAACACTGTATCAGGGTAAAGACTGCCCAGGGCCCTTGAAGGTTTGCAAATTTATCCCTAGGGAGAACCGACAGTTGCTGGCAACGAAGAAAGTTGACCTGCAAACTTGGAGGATAGGGGACCCTTCCCTACAGGGTCCCTGGTTGCCATGTAAGAAGTTCACTCACCTTTCCTCTCAAGAGTGTCCCTAAACCTAGTAAAAGAGGACAGGTGGTGACACCCTGCCCAGAGGCTGCACATGGTGTCCAACCCACTCATGCTGTAAGAAGTACCTTCTTGTTCAGATCCCCCCAGAGCCATAGCCCAAGAGTCGGAAGCCTGTTGCAGCCTCAGCACAAGTTGCTGGGGGACTGCATGAACCCATGACCCAAGAAGGCTGAACACCTTCCAAAGCTCCCTCTCTCTGAGGAACTGTGACTAGTACCAGCTCTTGGAGTCGAGCTCTCCATGAAGGTCAAGGTGCTAAAGTATGGCAGTCTCTGAGCCATTTTATTAACACATGAAAGAAAGATCTTCTATAAGTACAAAGAGACCTTAGTCTAAAATTGTTAGTAGGAACTAACTAATCACTTGACCACAGGGCAATGTAAAAAGTGAGCCAAGTCAACTCTGAACGGGCTGGGTAGAGGGACCTTCCAGTACCTGGAACAGTCTTTTCCAGAAAATGTTTTCAATCCTTATAACCAAATCACTGCCATACTTCAATGATGAGAACTAGATTTACACCTAAGGTTTTAAATACGTGGTTCTCAACTTTCAGGATGCATTAGTATCATAGAAATGAGCTTTTAAAATATTTAGAGAATATTTGAATCCAGTGGCTTATTGCTAGCAATTCCAATTAAATCGGTCTGGTGTGGGCACCTAAGCATTGGTATTTTTCACAAGTACCCTATGAGACTAAATAGGCAAAACTATCTTGGAAAAGACTGGCAATTTCTACTAAAACCAATTAGACATATTTATCCTACTACTCTACAATTCTACTATTAAATATGCAACCAACAGAAACGTGTATATGTTCCACCAAAAGACATGTAAAAGAAGGTTCATGGGACACCTGGGTGGTTTAGTTGATTAAACATCTGACCGGCTCAGGTCATGATCTTGGGGTCCTGGGATCAAGCCCCACGGTAGACTCCCAGAGGGAGTCTGCTTCTCCCTCTCCCTCTGCCTTCTCCCTGCTCATGCTCTCTCTCTCTTATATAAATAAAATCTAAAAAAAAAAAAAAAAAGAATGCTCATAGTAGTTACAACTCATACCACCATAAACTAGAAACTAAATGTCCACACGAATAAATAGTAGCAAATTCATCTAGTAGGATACAATACAGCAAAGAGAGTAAATGAAATACATGCAATATGAAATAATCTCAGAAACACAATGTTAATTGAAAGAAGCCAGACACAGAAGTCTTTATACTGTACAATGCCATTCATATAAAGTTCAAAGACAAGCACCATTAATCTACAGTGTTAGAAGTCAGGATAATGATTACCTTTGCGGGGCGTGGTAACTGGAAGGTATAGGAGGGAGGGCTTCTGGGGGTGCCAATGCCACTTCTTGATCTGGGTGCTAGTTACTCAGGTAAGTTCAGTTGCAAAAAATTCACTGAGCTGTATACTTGTGATAGGCACACTCATTTATGTATCCTTATTTAATTTAAATAAAAAGAAATAAAAACAAAAAGCTCCCTAAGTGACTTTAATGTAGGTTCCTGTTGAGAATCACTGACATTGATCTCAAGGCAGCTATCACTGTCAAAAAGATAATGAATCAATCACCCATGTATACATGAACTAATTTCTAATCATTAACACAGCTACCATGTATTGAACCCTTATTATGTGCTAGGAACAATTCTAAATGCTCTTCAGCTAAAAATTCGTTCAATTCTCCTAACAACTCAATGGCTTAGATATTATTTTTATTTTACATCTGAGGAAGTTCTGGTATACACAGGTTAACTAAATTGCTTAAAGCCACACAACTACTAAGGAGTGAAAAGAAGGTTTCTAGGTGTTTGGGATATAGACATAAACAAGACAATGCATGTATTTGCCTTTATGGAGCAAACATATTTAACTTCTCTCCACTCAACAAAAACGTTATTGACTGAGAACCTGTTCTCAGTGGGCCTGCCAGGAAGCAAGCCTAAATTATCTCTTCAACCAGTCTTTTAAAAAGGAATACTATCAGAAAAAGCCACTGGTAAAGGCAGTATTTTGACTATAAGCAAACAAAAAGCAAAGTCAAGCAGAAACAATGCAGTTGCGCACAGCATAAGTTGAAAAGCACTCAGATGTAAATTTTGTGATTTCTAGTCTAAATGTCTGGAGTTCCTCTTTAACAATGTGAAAGATTCATTACCATTTACTGTACATTTCACATTCTTTGTCCACCATGTTTACCTTCCAGGAAAAATCATTTTGCCCCAGGGTGGGTTTCACCAACAACGACTCCCTAACACACTCAAAAACCTTTACTCACAGAGTTGGAAACTTCACAGAGGACAATGATTATTGCCAACTACAGCAATTACTAAATAACTGGTGAGGTCAAAGGTCCGAAGATCAACTGCCAGGAAAGTCACACAAGATATATCCTTCCCTCTTCTACTCTGGTATTTCTCCATTCCTCACCTCCCAGACAAAAAGCAGCAGGATGTACTTCCTGGGAGTAAGTTTGGCAATCATATCCACTAGTTAAGCATTTAGATTTCCTGTAGAGGTAGAACAAGCAGAGGTCAAATGCAACAGGGAATAGTCGCAGGACTCAAGAGCCAAACTTGAAGTAACTCCAAGGCCTGGAGGGAGACAAGGTTTTTAGAAGAGTACGAAACTGAAGGAAAAGAAAGTTTTTACTAGGTTCCACTTAGCAAATGATGACTCAGGTGTAGTGGAAAAAACCAAGGCTGGAAGGAGTCCCTCCATCACTAATCAGCCTCATGACCTTGTCAAGTTTTTTCACTTCATTAATCTGTCTCCTCACCTCTGAATTACAGGGTGAGGGGGTAAACTGCATTAATGAATTCTGACTATTGCGCTTCAGACAGTCCCAACCACACTCTTCTGGCAGAAAGCCGTCAGTAGCTGCATTTTGGGGGCAGAGTCGGGCCGGTTAAGGGTACTGGTCCAAAACACAACAGCCAGCAGACCCAGGCACCAGGCAGCCTTTCTAGAAACTCAGACCGTGCCCAAAGCCCCATTCTGTGACTGCAGGGGGCCGATTTTCAGGTGTGACGGATTCAATACTATGCCCTCCCTCCCCACGCGGCTGGCCTTACTCTTGGCGCTACGGGTGTCCCTCTAGCAAAAAAAAAAAAAAAAAAAAAAAGGGGGAACGTGGGGACCTCCACACTATGCTCAGAGCCCTCGGCTGCAGCCCAACATGCCCTAACAACAATGACAGGTGCTTACGCGGAGACCACCTTCCCGTTCAGGATTTCCGCCGGTGCCATGGCCTTTATTAGTCCGCTGCCCACGATGGACACCACCAAAATTGAGGATCCACTAGCTCCACCCGCGCGCCGGACAACCCAACCCACGTGTTTAAGTACTACCCCCGGAGGTCGTGCTTCTGCGCCTGCGCCCCCCCACCCCGCCCCCGTCGAAGAGCGTGCGCAATGCGGAAGGACAGAAGGCCCTAATGCAGCCAAGAGCGGGGATTTGGATGTCTCATGCCTCGGAAAGATGGAGGAACTCGGTGATGAGTGGCTGGTGGAAATGATTGGCTAGTGGAAGAAGCCGTTTCAGATTGCGCCTTCGTGTGGGGCGGGGACTCGCTGAAGAGGGGTGGAGTTTCGAGCGCAGCCCTTCGTGGGCGGAGCAGCGGGCGGAGCCCAAGGGGCGATCTCGCGGGAGAACAGTTTCGCGCGCGCGGGAGCGAGGCGCGTCTCTTGGACACGCCTGGGCGCTGGGAAAGGTGTCGCCCCGGCGGCTGAGGGCGCGGCTTCCCAGGGAAAGTTCTAGGCCGACTCCCGTGCGCAGTACGTGGTGGGGCTAAGGCCTGGCCCGCTGAGGTGAAACCCGCAGGGCGTGAGGCGGCTTCGTTTCTGGCGTTATCGCCCCCCGGCGCTGTCAGACTGGTGTGGGGCTCCCACCGCTATTCTAGTCGGAGGGTCGGGATGGCGCCCCTAACCGTTTTATAAATCTCGGGTGGCGCCTGCTCGGCCAGGGTCGGAGCCAGCGCACTGTTTCAGGCCCCTCTGAGCTGGAGCGCCGCGTGGCTCCAAGTGCCAGGGGTGACCTCGGGGTCGGTCAGTGCGGGGAGGGTCGTCAGCTCTGCAAGCCTAGATTTTGTCAGCTTCCTGGTGCGGGTGTGGGGTTGGAGAGGAGCGACCCGCAACGGCAGACACTCCGTCCCCGCAGGCGCCCACTTTGCCGAAGCGAGCTGGGGCGTTTGTCCGCTCTGCCCCAGGAAATAAGCTGCCTTCTTACCGTGTTCAGTTTACAGTCATCCCAGGATAGCTCTATAGTTAGGTTGTACAGGGCACTTTGTTTATTTTCTTCCCCGGTATTATTGAGAGAATTAACATAAGGTATGTAAGTTTAAGATGTACAGTGTGACGATTTGGTATACATTATTATAAAATAATTACAATAAGATTACTTAACATCTCCATTCTGTCACATAATTACAATAGCCCTGTGTGTGGCGATAACATTTAAGATCTACTCTCTTAACTATTGTTCGTTATAGTCACCATATTGAACATTAGATCCCCAGAATTTACTCATCTTATACCTGGAAGTTTATACCCTTTGACTCACATCCCTACCCCCTGGCATTCTATTCTATTTATATGAAATGGGCTGCTTTAGATTCCGCATATAGATACCTTACAGTATTTATCTTTCTCTTACTTCACTTGGCGTGTGCCCTAAAGGTCCATGTTATCCTAAAAGGCAGTATTTCCTTTTTTATAGTTAAATGATCTTGTGGGTGGGTGGGTAGGATTGTGTATCACATTCTCTCTATCCATTCTCCCCTCTACAGGTACAGGTTGTTTCCTTATATTGGCTGCTGTAAATAATGCTGTAATGATCATGGGGGTGCAGATATCTCTTTGAGATATCGATTTTGTTCAGGTCACTTTGGATTTGACCAAGTATCTGAGTTTCTTTTATAAACCATTTTTTAGGTGGCATGTTTCACCAATGGCAGAGCTCATCTTTTGAACTGTGTTCTTTTTTAGGGGGGGTGGGGGGACTTTTGGTAGTTGCTTTTGCCTTATTTCTAAATTCTGAGGATATTTTACAGTAGCCTCATATATGGAATTAGAGCTAATTTTTGCTTTAACAGTTTTATTGAGGTATAATTTATATGCCGGAAAATTCACCTAATTTAAGTGTGCAACTGAATGATTTTTAGTATATTTACAGACTTGTACAACCAACACCATAGTAGAATTAAAGAATTTTTGGTGAAATTTTTTTCTGGTAATTTGCCCAGGAGGACATTAGAAACACAGCTAATCTTCAATAGAACAGGAAAGAATATCCAATGGAAAAAAGACAGTCTCTTCAACAAATGGTGTTGGGAAAATTGGACAGCCACATGCAGAAGAATGAAACTGGGCCATTTCCTTACACCTTTCACAAAAATAGACTCAAAATGGATGACAGACCTAAATGTGAGACAGGAATCCATTAAAATCCTTGAGGAGAACACAGGCAGCAACCTTTGTGACCTCGGCCGCAGCAACTTCTTGCTAGACACTTCTCCAAAGGCAAGGGAAACAAAGGCAAAAATGAACTATTGAAACTTCATCAAGATAAAAAGCTTTTGCACGGCAAAGGAAACAGTCAACAAAACCAAGGAGAACTGACAGAATGAGAGAAGATATTTGCAAGTGACATATCAGATAAAGGGCTAGTATCCAAAATCTGTAAAGAACTTACCAAACTCAACACCAAAAGAACAAATAATCCAGTTAAGAAATGGGCAGAAGACATGAACAGACATTTCTCCAAAGAAGACATCCAAATGGCCAACAGACATGAAAAAATGCTCAGCATCAGGGAAATACAGATCAAAACCATGATGAGATACCATCAGTCAGAATGGCTGAAATTAACAAATCAGAAAATGACAGATGTTGGTGAGGATATGGAGAAAGGGAGACCCTCCTACTCTGTTAGTGGGAATTCAAGCTGGTATAGCCACTCTGGAAAACAGTGTGGAGATTCCTCAAAAAGGTAAAAATAGAGCTACTCCACAACCTAGCAATTGCACTATTGGGTATTTATGCCAAGATGTGGTTATATATATATACACAATGGAGTACTACTCAGCTATCAAAAAAAATGAAATCTTGCCATTTATAGCAACATGGTTGGAACTAGAATGTATTATGCTAAGCGAAATAAGTCAATTAGAGAAAGACAATTATCATATGATCTCATATGTGGAATTTAAGAAACAAAACAAAGGATCATAGGGGAAGAGAGGAAAAAAGAAAACAGGATGAAACCAGAGAGGGAGACAAACCATAAGAGACTCTTAATCATAGGAAACAAACTGAGGGTTGCAGGAGGGAAGGGGGTGGGGGGATGGGGTAACTGGGTGATGGACATTAAGGAGGGCACAAGAGGTAATGAACGCTGAGTATTATTAAGACTGATGAATCATTGATCTCTACCTCTGAAACCAATGATATATGTTTATTAATTGAATTTAAATTTTAAAACAATTAGCAGGAAAACACAACTTAATAAAACATAATATAGTGGTATAATATAGTAACTTAATATGAGGACCTCTGAACACGTGCCATTATATTGTGTTTGACCAGAACAAGTAAAATTAAGAGGAAAATTGAATCAGATGTTCCTGGTAAATTACAGGTAGTGAAACTTCTGTGGCTTATAGTACCAAATAGATATTGACTATTTCAGCTGTCTTGTTTGCTGAGGAAGATGGCAAAACCCCAATTTACAGATGGAGAAATAGACTGAAAGATAACTTGCCCAAGCTGTATAGCTGTTCCTGAGATAGGCCCCAAACCTTCCTTCGCCTCTAAATATATTGCTTTTGCTACCTCTACAGCCTGGTTTTCAATAACAATAATAATAATAATATCTTTGTATCACCTGCATAATTCATTCATTCATTGAACAAATAGTTACTGAGTGTCTTCTGTGCTAACAACAAAAAATACTGCTCATGGTGCTAGAGATACCATAGTGAACCAACAAAGTTCCTGCCCCCAGCTAATATTCTGGTAAGTGAAACAATGATCAATTAAACAAATATATAATTTTAGATATTGAGATGTCATTTTTAAAAATAGGCAAGCTAAGAGGATGGGTAATAGTGGTTAAGAGGCAGGAGAGTTCTCTTAGAATTGTAAGAAAGACTTCTCTGGGGAATCTGACTTGAGCAGAAACCTGAATGAAATGAGAAAGTTGGGGTAATAAAAGAAAGGAGTTGGCTTGAACAACTGGAAAAGTGGAGTTGTCATTTATTGATTTGAAATAATACTGTGGCAGGAGGAGGTTTTGAGTTTTAATTCAGTTTTATTAGACATTTTCAGATGCCTCTTTGACATCCAAATGGACATAGATATTTAAGGACAGATTAAGTAAGGGCCCATGAAGGGATTAGGTAAGAACCTATGAAGGGATTGGATGTAGGTAGAGAGAGGACCAAGGACTAGGGCACTTCAGTATTCAGAATTCAAGGAGGTGAGGAAGAACCAGGAGGGTAGATTGAAAAGCAGAGTGCAGCGTGTTATGAGGAAAACCACAAAGGCAAACAGCTTTAGAAGACAGGTAAAGAAAGTATATTATGGGAAAAGGGATAATTCAAATATATTGCAGGTTGGTCAAATCAAGTAAAGATTGAGAATCGATCATTTCACAGAGAATAGAGAAAATATTTTCATTCAAATGATCTTATTGTCACTTGCTTGAAAAAAAAGTATATCCTTTTTGCAAAAGCTTCATTTTTTACAACCTTTTTGAGGGTAATTTGATAATATCTATCAGAAACTTAAATGTATTTTTCTTTTTTTTAAGAAGGCTCCACTCCCAGCATGAAGCCCAATGTGGGGATTGAACTCACAACCCTGAGATCAAGACCTAACCTGAGATCAAGAGTCAGACACTTAACCAACTGAGCCACCCAGGTACCCCAAATATAAGCTTCTTTGACCTTCTAATTCCGCTTTTAGGAACTTATCCTAAAGTAATATTTACACTTATACACAAAGATATATTTACCGAAGTGTTGTTTTCAATAGTAAAAAATTTCCATCAGGACAGATATAGTTGTTAAAGGATAGGATAGGTAATAGATGCGTATAGATGTATAGGATAGCTTTCACACATTGTTAAGTGATAAAAGCAGGTTATCCAATAAAATGTATAATATGATTTAATTTATGTTAATACATGTAAAACAGGCCTTCTTTGACTACATTATCAAAAGTTGCCTGCTCATTTACCTCGTAACTGTCATATTAGCCTATTTTATTCACAACACCTATCCCTGTGTAGGATGATTTTATTTAGATACTTGTTCATTTTTTCCACCAGAATGTGAGCTTCGTAATACATTTCCTGTCTTGTTCATACTTATATTCCTGCTGCTCGGGGATGTAATTTTTAGAATCTTTTTTAGGGGAAAAAAAAAGAATATTTATTTTCCTAGTTTAGTTATTAACTATTACTCTCATTCCATTAAATATCACTTCTTGCTGCCTCTTTATCATTTATAAATGAAAATAGTGGAACAGTCACTCTCAACCCTAAAGTCACATTAAAATTACCTGTATAGCTTTAAAGAGAAAAGATTATGTGTAGCCTCCAGTGTAGACCAATCTCAAGTCAGAACTTGGGATGGGATCAGGGTATTGGTATTTTTTTGTTTTCTTTGAGATGCAGAGTTGAGAACCACTAGATTAGGTGATATTTGAAGTATAATCCTAAGGATTCTGGTATCAAGAATACGTAATAGAGACACACTTTCTCTAGAGTAAAAGTATTGCCCAAGAATTAGAATACCAGTGT
This sequence comes from Ailuropoda melanoleuca, assembly GCF_002007445.2. Lineage (NCBI taxonomy): Eukaryota > Metazoa > Chordata > Mammalia > Carnivora > Ursidae > Ailuropoda > Ailuropoda melanoleuca. The sequence continues at coordinate 6,680,915 of NC_048231.1, read as the reverse complement.
TTTGGACAAATCATCTTTTGCTTTAGGAATAGCATATTGAATCAGTCATTTTCTCCTCTCAAAGTACATCTCCCTTGAAGAGGTGTAGGTATTGGAGACAAAAATTTAAAATATTTCAAGAATTTCACAAAAGAAAGACCCCAAATTTCACATTTACTGGAAGGTATACTTTCAGTGGGATCACTTTCTTAAGAGTTCTTAAGTTTACCAATGCTGGATGAAAACCACTTTATGTTTTTACTTCATTAATTAGGGAAATAACCATAGGCCTTACTGCATCACTTTAGGAGGACTTTTCCCTTCCTTGGACCTCTGTGATGCGTTTACCTAGAAACAGCTTCTTTGACGTGCAAACATTCTACTGGCAAATCATGCAGGGCAACCACTCATATTGGACAATTCAGGTTTCTTCTGGGAAGTGAACTTTGATTTGGAATTTTCTCTTTTGCCTGATATGGTAAAAATTTATGGTTTTTACTCTCTGAAGTAAAGTGAAGTATAACATACTATATCTTTCTAATTTGAGGTACCAATAAATTTTATGAGCACATAGAAAAAATAGAATAGTCATGTACAAACCTACCAACACAGATGTCGTATGTCATATTACATCATATGTCATATTGCTGTATTTTATTTACTTTAATCTCCTAACACATTTTTATTATATAAGGTTAATTTGGGAAAACAGGACTATTATCCCTATAAGTTAACTTTGTATTAAGGAATTTCTTTTCCTGTTGGATTCTTTAGTTGTTTAATGTGTATTTTTTGTGCCTACTATGGGATGATAGAATAAACCAGAAATAGGGGTGCCTGGGTGGCACAGCGGTTAAGCATCTGCCTTCGGTCAGGGCGTGATCCTGGCGTTATGGGATCGAGCCCCACATCAGGCTCCTCCGCTATGAGCCTGCTTCTTCCTCTCCCACTCCCCCTGCTTGTGTTCCCTCTCTCGCTGGCCCTCTCTCGCTGGCCGTCTCTATCTCTGTCGAATAAATAAATAAAATCTTAAAAAAAAAAAAAAGAATAAACCAGAAATAGATCCTGCTCTTAGGTACCTTTAATGTAGTAGGAGAGATAAGATTTTTACATAATACAATATTGAATCAGATAATAGTTGAAATATAAATCATACACTACAAGAGTTAGAGAAAGAGGGAGATTACCCTCACCTTGCTGGAATCAAGAAATGAGGTGGTGTTTGAACTGATATTGAAGGATTTATGTTTGTGCTTCTAGAGATACAGTTTGGCCCACATAGTAGCCTGTTTTTAGAGGCAATATGAGTGAAACTCCTTAAGTAACTTTGTTTTTAATAGAGCATAAGATTCATAAAATGGTAAGGAAATAAAAGTAAAGAGTAGAATTCTTAAGAAGTCCTTTGTCTCCACTCTCATTCTCATTCCAGGACTGAGGAGCAGTTTATTGTCCCTTTTTATTCACCAAAACTTAAGTTGTTTTTTGATTCTCTTCTTTGGTTCTTAGAAAAGGAATTAATGTAGTAATGATTTTAAGTATTAAATAATGAAAATGAGGAAAAGACTAAAGTTCATTAGAGATATTTGCACTCTATTTATTTATTTATAAAGATTTTATTTTTAAGTAATCTTCACACCCAATGTGGGGCTCAAACTCACAACCCCGAGATCAAGAGTCGCATGCTCTACCAACTGAGCCAGCCAGGCGCCCCAGAGGTATTTGCTCTTTAATAATTGTCTTTAATATCAGTAAAACAAAATAATACAGGAATTTCAAAATGGATTTCAGGGTTAGTGAATAAAATCAGGGCTTCATGCTTTCTATTCCATGTTATTCAAATCACACCACCTTGTTTTTTTTTTTCTCTATGAAAATTCCTGTATTCTGGGAAAGTTCAATTTTTCTGGAAGATACCAACCACCAAAGGAAACTCATACCCCACTTACATGCAGCCCCTCTGCTTACATGCACAGTTTCTAAATTTGCTTTCTCCCCCTCCCCATATATCCCCCGATCTTAAAAAAGAAATCTCCATCTTATTGCTTAATAAACATATGGGAGATGGCTTTCCTCTATTTCTTTTACTTTAACTTTAGAAAAGAAAGATAATATATGAAATTGAACTGGGTAGGGATTATGGACTTAAGGCAGTACTGAAGTTCTTGGGAAACCGAATTTATAAAAATTATAATGTAAAGTTATATTTTATATTCCTCTGAGCAGAAAGAACACTATGAGCTATCAGATGCTACATTATTAACTCATGTTAGACTTTTTTTTTTTTAAGATTTATTTATTTATTTATTAGACGAGAGGGACAGCCAGCGAGAGGGAACACAAGCAGGGGGAGTGGGAGAGGAAGAAGCAGGCTCCTAGTGGAGGAGCCTGATGTGGGGCTCGATCCTGGAACACCAGGATCATGCCCTGAGCCGAAGGTAGATGCTTAACGACTGCGCCACCCAGGCGCCCCCATGTTAGACTTTTTATCTTTTGGCTGAATCTCAAGGAATATAGTTAGGGTTCCTGATAATTAGAGAAATTGAAAATGAAAGATATTTGCAAGTCAGGTGTGCATAAATATGATTAATAAGTAGCATTTAAGTATGATATGAGTGCGTATATGTACATTAGCAGGCTGTTTCAACCAGTTAAAATTTAAACAGTGGTTTGATACTATCTTTAGAAACTAGATCTGCCTTGTCTCCAAGCAACAGGTTCAGCGGACAGCTCCTTCTGAAGTCTGGCTAAGCTGTGAGGATCAGAAGTGGATCCTTCCTGAAGACATTGCTGTTGATGCTGGGCATACCTCAGCATCAATTCCTGACTGCTCTATGCAGACTGTCCTTGGAAGCACCTTGGATCACCATTACTAGATCTGTTTCATGCTTCTTTTATCTCCAGCATGTCAGGCCCTCTCCAGTTTTTAAACCACTCAGATCCAGGAAGGCTTGCTACTGGCCAAAGCAAAGGGCTCCACGAGGCTAAGTCATCAAAAGGCAGGCATCTATCAGCTCACACATCTCAGAAAAATAGCCCAGTGGTGAGTTGTACACTGGCATTTATTTTTTGCCCCATTCTTAGAAGGTAGAGATAAAACAACTCTTATACAATTGAGAGCTAGAAGAAAGGAAAGTCTAGTTCTGTTTGCCCACTTGCCTGTGCTAGCACCCTTTCATGTCTTTGCTATTGAATGACCCAAGACATGAGGTTAAATAATCTTTCATTTCTTTTGATCCCTGGCTTGACTCTAGAATAAGGAGCAGGGGTGCCTGGGTGACTCAGTCAGTTAAGCAGCCATCTCTTGGTTTCGTCTCAGGTCATGATCTCAGGCATTCTTTCTTGAGAATTCTCTTGAGGATTCTCTCTCTTCCTCTCCCTCTGCCCCTACCCCCTTCTCGCATGTACACACGCTCTCTCCCTCTCTCAAATAAATAAATCTTTAAAAAAATATGGAATAAGGAGCAGTGAAGCATCTAAATCTAATGGAACCTTAAAGTGGATTTTATCTATATTTTGCCTTTTTCATAGTTCTGACAATTCACTGAGGCCCAACACTCCCAAAACAATATAAAAGTAGACTCTAGAGGGCCTCTAAGTTAGTTTGATCCAACCCCACCATTTTCCAAATTAGGAAATAATACAAGAGAGGGCACAGTGATGTGGGGGTAGAACTAAGTAGTCTGAGTCCCATTACTTTCTAGTGCACCAAATTACCCCCTTGATTTACAGCCTTGTTTTATTAGGGCTAGACCATAATGAGAATCTTTCTGAAAATTAAATATCCTCTTGGATCAGTTGATGTCCCTTCCATTAATATTTGTAAGACCATGAGAAAGATCCACCCAGTCTTTACCGTACAGCTCCTAGAGGGTGAAGTCTGAACTTGGGGTGAAGATGGGGGTTAGAATAGTTTATTTCCTCCTCCCTCTATTGGCTTTAAATGAGGATGACAAGCCTAGTTTCCTTGCTAGGAGAGGAAATGTTTTGTAGTAAAAGTAAATCAGTCAACAGATGAATAGATAAAGAAATGTTACATGTATATATATGTGTATACACACATACCCACCACACAGATTTAAATTTGACATTTCTCCCCGAATTTGTTTCACTTACTCTTTTATTTATTTATTTTTTTAAAGATTTTATTTATTTATTCGACAGAGATAGAGATAGCGAGAGAGGGAACACAAGCAGGGGGAGTGGGAGAGGAAGAAGGAGGCTCATAGCGGAAGAGCCTGATGTGGGGCTCGATCTCGATCCCACAACGCCGGGATCACACCCTGAGCCGAAGGCAGACGCTCAACTGCTGTGCCACCCAGGCGCCCCATCACTTACTCTTTTAAAAGAGAAAACTTTTGGGGCACCTGGCTGGCTCAGTTGGTAGCGCATGCAACTCTTGATCTCAGGGTCATGAGTTCCAGCCCCACGTTGGGTGTAGAAATTACTTAAAAATAAAATCTTAAAAAAAGAGAGAGATAACACTTCACTGGTAACAGTTGAAGACTGTTGTGTAACTTTTGATCCCATCTCCGGTTTTTGGGGTGGATGATATAAAAAATTTTAACAAGCAGGATCAGACATTAACCAGTAAGAATCTTTGCCATTCCTAGCACTNTTACAAATTAATATATCACAATTTTTTTTAAAGGTTTTATTTATTTATTTGACAGAGATAGAGACAGCCAGCGAGAGAGGGAACACAAGCAGGGGGAGTGGGAGAGGAAGAAGCAGGCTCATAGCGGAAGAGCCTGATGTGGGGCTCGATCTCGATCCCACAACGCCGGGATCACACCCTGAGCCGAAGGCAGACGCTCAACTGCTGTGCCACCCAGGCGCCCCATCACTTACTCTTTTAAAAGAGAAAACTTTTGGGGCACCTGGCTGGCTCAGTTGGTAGCGCATGCAACTCTTGATCTCAGGGTCATGAGTTCCAGCCCCACGTTGGGTGTAGAAATTACTTAAAAATAAAATCTTAAAAAAAGAGAGAGATAACACTTCACTGGTAACAGTTGAAGACTGTTGTGTAACTTTTGATCCCATCTCCGGTTTTTGGGGTGGATGATATAAAAAATTTTAACAAGCAGGATCAGACATTAACCAGTAAGAATCTTTGCCATTCCTAGCACTGGCCCAGGCCCTGGAGTCCCTGCTGTTGAGCATTAGGCATCTTGGTTAGTAGAGTGAAGGGGGGTGAGTGCACCCAGGGTCTGAGGAGGTGAGAGACAGAGGGGTTAAGGCAGCTGCTATACAAGCCTCTATGAAGTGTTATTTGACCATCTTGGACCTTTTTTTTTTTTTTCCTTTTCAAAGATAACTATTCTGAACTAAGTATATAACCTTTATGTTCTTACATGTATGTGGATACTTCTGTTTTGGGCATTTAAAAAATTACATAAATGGTATTCTAGACAGTTTTCTGCTGTGCTATTTGGATTCAGTCTTATGTTTTT
>NC_048231.1:6671194-6674449 GCF_002007445.2 Ailuropoda melanoleuca | reverse complement strand
AAATTAATATATCACAATTTTTTTTAAAGGTTTTATTTATTTATTTGACAGAGATAGAGACAGCCAGCGAGAGAGGGAACACAAGCAGGGGGAGTGGGAGAGGAAGAAGCAGGCCCACAGCGGAAGAGCCTGATGTGGGGCTCGATCCCACAACGCCGGGATCACGCCCTGAGCCGAAGGCAGACGCTCAACCGCTGTGCCACCCAGGCGCCCCAATATATCACAATTTTTATACATTTTATTTTTTCTTATATAAACGAGCTGCTGTGAGTATTCTTATCCAGCATGCCTCCTTGTCCATATCTTCAAAATATGAAATAAAACATAAAAAGCTGTATTTGAAAAAGCTACCTATTTTCTTATTTTTATAAATTAATAGCCTAATTGGATGTAGTAGTTATTATTTTTATTTTTATTATTGGTGTTTTTATTTTAATGATATTGCAGAAAAATAATGTACATTTTCTGTACATGCCTTTCTTAAATGTTGAAAGCTAAATATGCACTGAAGTATTAAGAAGGAATAAAAAGTATTATTAAATATGATTATTTTAAAAAAATTGTAGTGATATTGCAATGCACTAAATAAGACACCTAGCACATTTTAATCAATGTACTCTTGTGTTAGATCTCAGGTATGCTGTCAAGTTAGTCATGTTAGTTCATGGTACATTAAATTCTTTCTGTGCAAGGTTCCTCTTTTTTTTTTCCATCTCCATTTCTGTCTCCTCTCAATCTAATATGTTTGATATATGTCTTTGAATATATTTGCATCTTTTTAAAGTATGTTGTTTGTGTATGAATTTATTTTTAAAAATATGTCATACTTAGAAAATTACAAAATGTATACACACAGATTAGATAATAAGACAAATACCTGTGAACCTGCTTCCTAGTTTCATAGAATATTGCCAGTACCAGAGACACTTCCTGTGTGCCGCTTCCTAACTGAATCCCTTTGCGGCCACCTAAAATTCGAAATAATTGATATTTTATTTTTATTTTAACTTAAAACTTTCTTTAAGTAGGCTCCACGCTGGGCCTTAAGCCCAGCGCAGGGCTTGAACTCACGACCATGAGATCAAGACTTGAGTTGATATCAAGAGTTGGACGCTTAACTGGCTAAGCCGCCATGCCCCAAAGCAGTAGATACTTTGAATTTTGTGTTAATCATTCCTTGTTTCTCTTCCTAGTTTAATCACCCTTTATGTATCCCTAATTAAAATTATTTGTATTCATTTTGAAAGGTTATTTGAATGGAATTATACTGCTTTTATTCTTTTTTACTTCTTTTGCTTTGTGAGATTTGTGTTGATGTATGTACAATTAATAATTTTAATCATTGTGTAATATTTTGTATGAATATACCGCAAGTTATTTATACATTAAACTCTTATTTGACATGTGAGTTTTCTTTTTTTTTGCTTTTTCAAATAATGTTGATAATCTTTGCTTTTAACTGGAAAGTTTAGTCCATTTACATTTATTGATATTACTATTTGGATATATTTCTGTCATTACATTATGCCTGTTCTGTTGTCCCAATATTTTTCTGTTTCCTTTTCCTTCCTCTTATCATGCCAAAAACTGATTATATTTTTGTTTTGTTGTTTGTATTTATTTTTTTCATTCCACTTTTTCCTTTTCTACTAGTTTAGAAGTTATATGCTATATGTCTCCTTAGTAGTTATATTAGCTATCTTAACATGTATAATTAACAAAGTAAACTGAAATTTTTATGTTATTTCTGAGAAATCTGAAGATTTTATAGTGCTTAAAACTGTTTTTCTCCTCTCAATGTATATGCATTTTTTTTGGTCTTGTATTGGTTCTGTTCTTTATTTTCAACCCCATAAATCAGATTTTTTAAATTAATGCTTATTTAAATATACCCACACATGTACTATTCTTTTTTGTCCACTATTCTTGCTTGTATTTCAGACTTTGTGAGTTAATTTTCTGTGTGAAATCTGTCCTTTAGAATTTTCTTAAATTAGGGCATATTGGTAAATTCAGTTTTTGTTTGCCAAAATGTCTTTATTCTACCCCATATTAAAACATAATTTCATTCAGTATAAAATTCTAACTGCCAGTTATAATCTATCCTTGATCTGAAGAAACACTACTGTTTTATGCAGTATTACAAAATTTTAAAATGTTGCCACCTAACTTATCCACAATATGAAATGGCACCAAGTTTAAGATGCACCCCATTGGGGCACCTGGGTGGCTCAGTCAGTTAAGCATCTGACTTGTAATTTAGGCTCATGTCGTGATCTCGGGGTTGCAAGATTGAGCTCTGTGTTGGGCTCCATGCTTAGCAGGGAGTCTGCTTGGGGTTCTCTCTCTCTCTCAGCCCCTACCCCCCACAAATAAATAAATAAATCTTTTTAAAAAAAGATGCATCCCAGTTGCAGAGATGTGAAAACTTGTGTCTCAGAATCAGTGAAAGATGATATATTTTTCGTAGTGCATTACAGCTATCATTTTGCTGTTTTCTAGCATCTGTATTATTGAGAAGTCATTCACCAGCCCAACAGCTATTTCTTTGTAATTATCTGTCCTTTCTATTATCTGCTTTTTAGATATTTCTTTGATATTCTGCAATTTCATTATGAGTGTGTAGGTAAGGAATTCTTTTTTTTTTTTTTTTAAGATTTTATTTATTTTATTTGACAGAGCAAGTCAGTACAAGCAGGGGGAGCAGCAGAGGGAGAGGGAGAAGCAGGCTCTCTGCCGAGCAGGGAGCCCGATACGGGGCTTCATCCCAGGACCCTGGGATCATGACCTGAGCCAAAGGCAGATGCTTAACCATCTGAGCCACCCCGGCACCCGAGGAATTATTTTTACTCTTCTTGGGATTTGCTAGACCACTTTATTGATACCTTTCAACAATTCTATAAAATTCTCAGGCATTATGTCTTTAAATATTGCCTCTTCCCATTCTCTAAGTTATAAATTTCTTAGGCTCCAAATAGACATATGATAAGACCACCTCATGTTCTTCTCTGTGTCTTTGAACTCTCTTTTACATTTACCACTTACTTTTCCCCATATGCTGTCCTCTTGATAATTCCTTCATATAAATTCACTCATTCTTCAGCTAGGTCTAATCCGCTTTTTAAAGTGTCCATTCAGTTTTTGAATTAAAATTATTTTTTTTAAGATTTTATTTTTATTTATTCGACAGAGATAGAGACAGCCAGCGAGAGAGGGAACACAAGCAGGGGGAGTGGGAGAGGAAGAAGCAGGCTC
>NC_048231.1:6639655-6670979 GCF_002007445.2 Ailuropoda melanoleuca | reverse complement strand
GGAAGAAGCAGGCTCTTGGCGGAGGAGCCTGATGTGGGGCTCGATCCCATAACGCCGGGATCACGCCCTGAGCCGAAGGTAGACGCTTAACCGCTGTACCACCCAGGCGCCCCTATGAAAGATTTTTTAAATTTATTTTTAATATATATATTACATATATATACTTATATATGTATGTATATATTTAGAGAGAGAGAGTGCAAGCGGGGGAGGGGTGAGGGGCAGCAGGAGAAGGAGAGAAAGAATCTTATATACGCTCCAGGCTCGGTGCAGAGCCCAACTCAGGGCTCAGTCTCACTCTGAGATCATGACCTGAGCCAAAATCAAGAGTTGGATGCTTAACTGGCTGAGCTACCCAGGCACTCCAAAGATTTTATTTTTAAGTAATCTCTACACCCTACTGAGGCTTGAATTCACAATGTCAAGATCAAGAGTTGCACTCTCCACCTACTGAGCCAGCCAGGCACCCCTCTTTTATTTCTTTAACTAGTAAACAGTTATTTTGTATTCTTTTGTGCAGTTCTATTTCCTGGTATCTTGGTAAGCATAAAATTCTAAAACCTGATAACTTTAGAAAAATACATTTTGTTCCTTTAGTACATTAAGCGCCATGTGATACATTTATACACTTCTTAGAGATTTATGTTAATACATTTTTCTTGGTTTTATTTGAATCATATAAACTTTGCTCTTAACAAAGTTATACTAATTGCAATTACACTTTGCACACCCTTTTGATTATAGGAGAAGAAACTGTATTACAGGTAAATATGCCCTAATCTTTACCCTCAGTGTAGGTGTGGAAGAAACATAAAATTATTGATTTACTGAAATCAGATTTTAAAAAATTAATTTGTGTAATAATATAATGCATAGGAATTGGTTTGTAACCAAAAATAAAACAAATACTGGTATATCTTTCATCAGTGGCCTTCTAATATTTCAAGTTTCTGTAACAGTTTTATTGGATGTGAGTTGAAATTTCCCCAGATATCTTATATGTGTTTTCTTGATTCCTATACTTTTAGAAATTATATTTACTTAGATGTGCTTTGTTTAAGGCATTATAAATTATCAGGTAGCAATTTTTTAAAAAATGTAAAGTAGTCTTTTAGGTCAACATATTACTTATTATTTTCCTGAGACCCACAGCACCTCAAAATGAATATTTTAAAGTTGTATTCTGTTTAAAGCTACTTATTTGAGCTTGTGTGGGTTAGAACATTGTTGGTTTTGATCAATAAGGTACATGTGTAGTTAATTAATTTGTAATTTCTCTTTGTAGGCTTGTTTTGATCCACCTGTTGTGATTCCCACCAAGAACCCAATGAGGTACAACAAAAGGGCAGCTGACCTGGTCTGTCCTGACCTTACTGGTTTGTTGGTGAAAAACAAGAATCTTTTAGCTGAGGTATATGGATTATCTGAAAATAAAATGCCAAGGGAAATTATATCCTCTGTAAAAGTAGGGAGAGAAACATTCTGATAAGGGGCTCTAAGTATTAACTCAGTTTTGCTTTTTTCTCCATATTGAACTGTCTTATCACTGAGGAGCACTAATTTACACCCAAATCTGTCTTTTGCCAGATAAATCCTTCTGAAGATCATATGTAGTTAAGTGCTTTTGAGTTGACTGCTAAATGTTATAATGTTAAAATAGCATTTAGCAACTGCCGTGCTCAAAATTTTTGTAAAAACAATCAATTATATGCTTTAAGCATTTTTTAATTTAAAGGTTGAGTTCCTATTTAAAACATTGCACCAAATGTCAAATATCCACTAGTCTTATATAATACTTGATGAAACGGGGCGCCTGGGTGGCTCAGTCGGTTAAGTGTCTGTCTTTGGCTCAGGTCATGATCCCAGGGTCCTGGGATCAAACCCTGCATCACGCTCCTTGCTCAGTGAGAAGCCTGCTTCTCCTCCCCCCTCTGCCTGCTGCTCCTCCTGCTTGTGCTCTCTCTCTCTCTGTCAAATAAGTCAATAAAATCTTTAAAATTAAACACTTGGTGAAACGTATGAGTAACATCAACAGATGAAAAAGAAAGAAAACACATTTGTAGGAAATGACCTGACTTTTCCCTTAACACCTGGTGATGAACTAGAGAGTATTTTGTTTTTGTTTTTTTTTAATTTTGTTTATTTGTTTATTAAAGTAATCTCAACCCCCAATGTAGGGCTCAAACTCACAACCCCAAGATCAAGAGTTGCATACTCTGCCAACTGAGCCGGCCAGGCGCCCCTGTAGGAATTGTTTAGTTGAGCTCAAGTGCCCTCAGGCTATATGTTACAAGAGATAGTCTTATAGATAACCATGATTGAATCCCAGAGGCCCTCGGTCGTAGTTAGAGAGGCTGGCTGTTTATGCCAGCACTGCCTCTGTGGTCGCTTAAGTAAAATGTTATGAATGCTGATGTTGTGGGACACTGACCAGCTTTTCAAATAAGTAGCTAGCTATGGCGTGTGTATGAGTTTGCTAGGGCCGCCCTAACAAAGCACCACAGGCTGTGGCTTAAATAATAGAAATTTTTCTCACAGTTCTGGATGCTAAAAATCCAAAACAAGGTTTCGGCAGGATTAGTTTCTTCTTCCACTTCTACTACTTCTCCTCCTCCTCTTCCACTTCCTCCCAGACTTATTGCCATATAATTGACATATAACATTATGTAAGTTTAAGATGGACAATATGATGTTTTGATATACATATATTTTGCTAAATAATGACAACAATAAGGTTAATTAGTACTTCCATCACCTCACATAATGACTGTGTGTGTGTGTGTGTGTGTGTGTGTGTGTGTGTGTGTGTGTGTGTGTGGTGAGAAGGTTGGTTTCTTCTGAGACCTCTTTCCTTGGCTTATAGATGGGCATCTGTTCTCTGTGCCTTTACACAGTCTTCCCTCTGTAACTGTGTCCAAATTTCCTCCTCTTATAAGAACATCAATCATGTAGGCTTATGTCTCACCCTAAAGATTTCATTTTAACTTAATTACCTCTTTAAAGACCCTGTCCTTGGGGCACCCAGGTGGCTCAGTCAGTTAAGCAGCAACTCTTGATTTCTGCTCAGGTCATGATCTTGGGTTCCTGGGATCCAGCCCTGAATTGGGCTCCGCGCTCAGCGGGGAGTCTGCTTGAGACTTCTCGCTCTCCCTCTACCCCCCCAACTGACGTTGCTCTCTCTCTCTCAAATAAATAAATAAATCTTTCAAAAAAAAAAAAAAAAAAAAGCTCCTGGGATGCCTGAGTGGCTTAGTTGGTTAAGCCTCTGACTTCAGCTCAGGTCATGATCCCAGGGTCCTGGGATAAAGTCCCGCATCAGGCTCCTTGCTCAGTGGGAGCCTGTTTCTCCCTCTGCCTGCTGTTCCCCCTGTTTGTGCGCTTGCTCTCTTGCTCTCTCTCTCTCTGACAAATAAATAAAATATTTTAAAAAATAAAATTAAATAAAAGTCCTTGTCCTCAAATATAGTCACATTCTGAGTCACTCGGGGTTAGCACTTCAACATATGAATTTTGGGAGGACAAAACTCAGCCCACAACAGTGGCCTTATTCCTTGGGGCCTCTTTTCTGGTATCTCATCTATCAATAGCCTGACTCCAGGCTTTATTTAAATATATAGACATAGAGGGGTACCTGGCTGGCTCAGTTGGTTAAGCATCTGACTCTTGATTTTGGCTCAGGTCATGATCTCAGGGGCATGAAATCAAGCCCTGAGTCAGGCTCCACAGTGGGCATGGAACCAACTTAAGATTCTCTCTCCCCCTCTGTCTTTGCCCCTCCCCCTCACTCACATGCACTTTCCCTCTCAAAATAGAAAATATGTATCTATATCTATAGATATGTAGATAAAAACATATTTCTTTCAATTTTATTTATTCTAATATTTTCCCTCCTTTAGCATAGAGGTGAAGAGAGCTTAAATTTAAATGGAGTTTATATAGATACAATCCATTTTATGACACTGGAAAAATTTCTTAATTTGTCTTTTTTTCCCCCAGAAAAATATAATGCCAATGCCTGAAAACTGTAGCAGTTTTAGTATGGGTAGCATCATTCTTCTTGTCCACAGTATAACTTCCTACTAATATTTACTAAATTTGGGATTTTTGATCATTCATATTTAGATTAGATTAAGGTTTATGTCTATCCTTAATTCATAAAAAGCCTTTTAAACCAAATTGTCAAAAACAATCACACATTTTAAACCTTGTCTAAAGAAAATATGTAAGTTATTTTTAAGAATTTCAAAGTACTTTTTATTTATTTTTAATTTTTTAAAAAAGATTTTATTTATTTGAGAGAGGGCATGAGCAGGGGGTTGAGGCAGAGGGAGAGGGAGGAGTAGACTCTCTGGTCAGCAGGGAGTCCGATGGGGGCTTGATCCCAGGACCTGGGGATCATGAACTGAGCCAAAGGCAGACACGTAACCAACTGAGTCACCCAGGCACCCTCAAAGTACTTTTTTTTTTTTAAAGATTTTTATTTATTTATTTGACAGAGATAGAGACAGCCAGCGAGAGAGGGAACACAAGCAGGGGGAGTGGGAGAGGAAGAAGCAGGCTCCCAGCGGAGGAGTCTGATGTGGGGCTCGATCCCATAACGCCGGGATCACTCCCTGAGCCGAAGGCAGACGCTTAACCGCTGTGCCACCCAGCTGCCTCCTCAAAGTACTTTTCATTTTTTTCTTATTTTTTTAAAAGATTTTATTTATTCATTCGACAGAGATAGAGACAGCCAGTGAGAGAGGGAACACAGCAGGGGAGTGGGAGAGGAAGAAGCAGGCCCATAGCAGAAGAGCCTGATGTGGGGCTCGATCCCATAACGCCGGGATCATGCCCTGAGCCGAAGGCAGACACTTAACCGCTGTGCCACCCAGGCGCCCCTCAAAGTACTTTTTAAAAGCAATTCTCTACATGTACATCTGTCATTTGGTAACTATAAATATTCTTAATCTATAAAGCAGATATATGAAAGGCTTTACAAAGTCTCATTTTGACTTGCCTTTAGATGGTATATAAATAAAAGAATCTAGTGATTTCAACAGAATACCATTGGCATGAGTCAGCTTTCTCTTTTCCAATAACATATTATTTAATCCCACAGGAACACAATTGTCTTGATAAGGCAGTTTTTCTGTACACTGCATGAATTTAAAATTTTTTGTTATAATCAACTTTATTTCTTTGTGGGACATACAAAAATAATTATCATGTGTTTCTGCCCAATAATGGAGGAACAGGTGCAAGAGGGGCTATATTTAAGAAAAGCCAGATATGGAAGTGATTAATATTAAAGTGTTCAGTTGGTGATTGTGTTGTCTAGTTTAGGCACTGTGATGTTGAATTAAAACTTGCATAGTGATGGATAGGTTTCTGTAGGAATAAACAGGAGTTAAACAATATGTATATTAAGTCCTGGTGTGTTAAACTTAAAATAAATTTAAGGTGTTTTGTCAGTATTTTTAGTTTGATTTTTCATGGAAATTTTTTATTTGTGAGGGCAATATGACTGTGTTTATGCAGTTAAGATGTTTTTTCTTTCTTTAGTCTAGTAATAAGGCAAATAGTAGACACCTGGTAGATGCACCCCCTGGAGGGGGTGAATGGAGGCAATGCCAATTTTGCTGCTAAAGAAAAATATAGCAGAACCAATTATTATTAATTTTAATTGCAGTTTTTTTAAGATAACTGAAAAAGCACATGCAGTTTTAAGAAATAATACAGAGAGATCCTTTATAAACTTTGCTGAGTTTATCCCATAGTCAATTTTGCAAAATATAATATAATGTAACAACCTGAATATTGACATTAATGCAACACGGCCTACCAGTCCACCAATCTTATTCACATTTCCCTGGTTTTACTTGTATTCATTTGTGTGTGTGTATAAAGTTCTAAACAGTCAGTCAAGATACTGAACAGTTTGAAGACCACAAAGATCTTTCCTGTTGCCATTTTATATTCACACCCACTTCCTTCCTACCCTCAACCCCTGGTAACCACTAATCTTTCCTTCCTTCTAAAGTGTTGTCATTTCAAAAATGTTTTATACTCAAAAAGCTAAACATAGAGTTATCATATGACCTTTAAAAGAAGAGTGATATTATATGATCTGAAATGATAACTAAGGATAGAGTAGATATCCTTTGCTTATGTTCTTAGAACATTCTGTTCATACCACTAGTATTGTACTTGTTAAGTTATATTCTAATTATTTGTTTTCTAATTGGTTTCCCTGATGAGCTGGGAAATTAATTTTAGAGTTCTTAATTTTTCTCCTGGCATATGCCTGGAACATATAAGGTACTGAAGACTTGTTGGTCAAATAAAGAATGCCTTAAATGCTAGATGGGAAACAGGAAGACCAAGTAAGAGGTATTATAACAAACAGTGCATGAGATGGACAGTGGGGCCCTAAAACAAGACAAAGGCAGCAAGGCAGCAGGCATGGGGAGAGAGGGATAGATATGAGAGACATATTAGAGGTAAAATGAACAGACCTAGTAACTTGAGGGAAGGATTTAAAAAAGGGGTTAATCAAAAATGACTCTGATCTAATTAACATGTTTTTACAAAAATGTAAATGAATTTTGAACTTTCCATTTTTAAAACATTTGATCTTATTATTAAAAGGTCTTTTCTAAGTGGGTTTTTCATGAAATACTTAGCCCATTATTTTAAGTAAATAAATTTATGATTAACTAAGTCAGTCTTAAAGCAGGCTCTGATCTGCAATACAGAGACATAGGGATGTCGCAAATCATATTTTGGTAACAAGTAGAAACTGACAAATGAATACCTGGGGAAAGAAGTGAACATGCTCAAAACAAACAAAAAACACTACAGGGGCCCATGGCTGACTTAGTAAGAGTATGCAGCTCTTAATCTCAGGGTCATGAGTTTAAGCCCCATGTTGGGCGTGGAGCCTAGTTAAAAAAAAAAATGCTACAAAAGAATAGCTCCTTTGTAATAGCTAACATAGGAGTAAAAAGTTTTACTTGTATGAAAAGTAAGAAGGGGGAAAAATCTGACCCTAGGGTTTATTTAGCACAAGTTAGAAAAATTCAAACCAAACCATTTCATTATTAACCGGTGATGGTGAATTCTCTTAACTAATCACTCCTTTTCTCTAGGGAGAATTTAATTTACTATTTCACTAGTGGTTGTGTTTAATTCTAAGAAATTTTAGTTTAATGATACTGTAATTTTTTTAAAGAATTCCTTTCCTCACTACTGCAGACTGCAAAACTGATTCCTATTCAGAATTTTGTCTAAATGTCCTAAAAACCCAACTTCATATTACAAGCCATGTTCCTCTATGGTAGGAAGGCTGTAGTATCCTTTGAGAATTGTTTAAGGGTCAAGACTATAGAGCAGCTTTTAATAATGCATATTTTGGGGGAAATGGAGTAATATTTTTAAAAAAATATTGGTCTGTGCCAAAAATGGAATTAAAAAGCAGTCTGATGAAGTCAGGGCAACCCTGGAGACTGTGGGGCTGGCCAGGAAGTGTTCATTCAATTTCAGACTCTTTTTCAACCCTGGGAACAATTATAAAATGTAAGATGCATTTAAACCCACACATTCATTTACATCTTCTGTGGTCATTTAAAACTCCCCCCTCCGCCACAGTATAGGATTTGTTACATCCAGTTTAGCACAGTTCCTTAATATCAGCACAAGGAATGCCTCCATGCAAGAGAAAAAGAACCACCAAAGAAAACTGGAAAGAAGAAATCAGGGAGGGAGAGAAAAAGGAGTTTCACAAATGCCAAGGATCAGTCATGGATTCACTGCAGAAAGCAGAAACCACCTTAAGTATTTCAAACCGAAAATGATTTAATGCAGAGAATTATGTATACAAAGTGATTGGAAGGTCTGGGTGTGGGAGCCGGGGCCAGGACTAGATGAATGAGTTCAAGGACACGTACTGTGGATGAGGTCCTGAGGTCAGGAAGTTGCTGCTACTGTCGCTGAGCCTTCATTTTATTTATTTTTAGTTTTTAAAGATTTTATTTATTCATCTGAGAGAGAGAGAGACAGGACCAAGGGGGAGGAGCAGAGAGGAAGCAGACTCCCCACTGAGCCAGGAGCCTGACTCAGGCTGGCCCCAGGACCCTGAGATCACAACCCCAGCCACGACCCCAGCCCAAGACTGAGCCAGACACCCCTGCTGAGCCTTTACTGCACAAGGCACAGCTGCTTGTCAACCTCCACGAAGCTGTCAGCTAAGTAATTCGATGTTTTTCTCTGGCTCCTTGACCTTGCTTATCAGCATAATTCGTGGTGGGAAAATGGCCTCCTCTCTATTCTAAATTTCATGGGAACACATCTCTTTGGTGCAGCTCAAGTACGCATAGCCTGGCTCTCAAAGCATAGTTCCCCAGACCAGCAGCATGAACATCACCTGGGAACTTGGTAGGAAAACAAATTCTCAGACCCCATGCCAAGCTAGGAGCTCTGGGTGTAGGCCTAACGATCTGTTTTTTAATGAGCCCTCCAGGTGATTCTGATGCATTGCTGAAGTTTGAGAACCATGGGCCTAGAGAATCCTGGCCCCCATAAGGGCTCTGGAAACAAAGTTTTATTTCTAGTTCTGCAGAATAAGAAGACATCATGGGGTGGGAATGGATACCAAGTGCCAATGACCATATCCAGGAGAGAGCATGGCCAGTGGTGTCAAATGCTTTAGTGACATGTGGAATATGATGATGACTGAAAAGAAATGATTGAATCTGATAAGGGACCACTGGTGAGAGAAGAGTTTCCATGGTGGAGAGTAAGGGATGAGAAATAGAATGAGATAAAAGTGTAATTACAGTGGATGAAGAGTGAGCACAGAGGATTCTTACGGTCGATGTGGCTGAGCAATGAAGAAGAGAAATGGGCTTTAGCTTGAGCTCAGATCTTTCACTTCATCTTCATGACCTTGTCTGTGCCCTCTACCACCTCTTCTCCATTTCGGATATCTTATTCACTTCTGCAGCTAATTAGGAAAGTTTGTGGAGTGCCTTTTGTATGACATAATTTCAAGTTCCAAGGGAGCACAGACTTCAATTTAGTGTGTACCTGCAATTTAGTTGTATTTTCAATTTAGTCTATTATATTTTTGTATGTGAGAGACACTATGTTAGGTCCTTGATATATGTTATTTTTATTTCTTACAAACACAATGTGAGGTGGGTAAGAAAATTTAACTGACTTGCCTATGGCCACAGTTTGTCTTGTTCCTCCAAATTTTGAGGTCTTTCTGTTCTTCCATACTTTCTTTCTCTATAAACTCCACAGCCTCACTGAGGTGTGTGTTTTTAGCGGTGATGTAATAAAAAAGAATATGTAAAGGTATGTTTTGAAAACATATAAGGTTCATTTTATTGTTTTAATTTCACAGAATTGTTAAGAATTAGAATATATTTTATACACATACTGTACTAAAAATTTAGTTTAAAATGCCTGGTCTTCCCACTGCCTGTGCCATTAGGAATTATAGCATTTGTCATTAATGCAATTTTTTTTCAATAACTAAATATTCCTGACACTTTTCCTGTTATAAAGCTAATGATTTTTTATAATGTCAAATCAAATTTGCCCCCTTTCCCCCTCTTTTACAAGTTTATCAGGATCATACACAGTCTATTAAGAAATTTAAACAAATTAGGTTAAATTGAAAGTTAACTGACCCCTGAATGTTAGCAGTACCTCACTTAATCTAGTGAGCTTTCTTCACTTACCAGATGGAAGAGCAGAGACTTTTTTAAAGAAGATTTTATTTATTTATTTGACAGAGAAGATAGAAAGAGCCAGAGAGCATAAGTGTGGGGCAGGGAATGGCAGAGGGAGAAGGAGAAGCAGGCTCCCCACCGAGCAGGGAGCCTGCCTGACTCTGGACTCGATCCCAGGATTCTGGGATCGTGACCTGAGCTGAAGGCAGATGCTTAACCAACTGAACCACCCAGACATCCCTGGTCTTTTTCACTTAGCAGCTTGTGGCTCTCTTCTGTTGCTTCCCCTCTCACAAACCATCAGTCTTCAAAACTTTATGATTTTTTCTTTCTTTTATTTGCCTAAAAAAATATAGTCAATTTAAGCTTCATTCTTTCTCCTCACTCTCCTATCCATCCATTTCTCTGATCAGCACAGACAAGGCCAGGAAACAAATGGTATATACATAGGCATCTCTTTAGGAGAGACCTCTGAACACATTCCCCTTCACAACCAGCATAAAGCAAATATCTATGGCCAAAATGTTAAGTATTTCTTTTCTGCTAGGAATTCTAGAATTCATTATTGGTATAATTTACTCTTATAACAAGATTTAAACAACTTTAATGTTGATAAGAATAAAATCACTTAGTCCAAATCCTATGTGTCATTTTGATATGATTTTTTTAATTACACTGCTTCAGTTTTTATTTTATTTTTTAAATAAATTTACATATTTATTTAAGTAATCCCTACAATCAACATGGGGCTCAAACTCATGACCCTGAGATCAAGAGTTGCAAGCTCTTCCAACTGAACCAGCCAGGCCCCCCTTGAAATAATGTTTAAAATAAGTGTAGCATTGGAATATACTGTTAGATTTGAAAGTCTTCATTTTATTGTATAATAATGTATAATTAGGGCATCTGGGTGGCTTAGTCAATAGAGTGGCTGACTCTTGATTTTAGCTCAGGTCATGATCTTTCCGGGACCTGGGATCGAGCCTCGAGTTGGGCTCTGCACTCAGGAGTCAGCTTGAGGACTATCTCTCTCCTTCTCCCTTTGCCCAACCCCCACTTGCTCACACACTCTCTCTCTAAAATAAATGAATAAGTCTTTTTAATAAACAATGTATAACTTAAATACCCATAATAATTCAAAGTCATGAATTTTCTAAAATCAAAATTATTATTTTAAGTAACATTTCCTTTTCTTATTAGCTAAGAAATCTTCAAAACAAGCTCCTCATAAAGGAAACTTCATTGCAAGAGATGAAGAATGAGCTAGAAAGTTACAAAGAAAATAATGTGCAACAGTCTTTCCAGATAATGTCCCTGAAAGATGATATCAAGGACCTAGAGGAACTTACTGCTTCTCTAACCAGAATTAAATCTTTGAAAAACACCAATATTCAGAATCTTGAAAGAGGCAACTGGGATCTAACTGAAAGAATTAAAGAACTAGAAAACCGTCTAAGGTAGGAAATTTTCTAGTTTGTTTTCAAACATGTCATTTGTCATAACCTTGAAAATAGTATATAAGCTCCATATTCCTGATTGATCACAGAATTTAAACTTAGTAGGATTTCCTATAATACCTTTAGTCAACATTACTATGTTCAAAAAGACATTAGCAGTCACTCCCCATACCACTCTCTCTAGTCTCTGACAACCACTACTCTACATTCTTTCTCTCTGGACTTGCCTTTTCTGGACATTTCACATGAATGCAATCATACAGTATATGCCCTCTGTGTCTCACTTATTTCATTTAGCACAATATTTTTAAGATTGATCCATGTTGAAGCATGAATCCATATACTTCACTTCTTTTTATGGTGGAATAATATTCTGTTGTATGAATATACCAAGTTTCCTTATCCATTCATCAGTTCATGGACATTGGGTTGTTTCCCTTTTTTGGAGGGGCTTTATGAATAATGCTGCTGTGATCATTCTTGTATGAGCTTTTATATGACTGTATGCTTCATTTCTCTTAAGTAATATCTTCGGAAGTAGAATTGCTGGGTCCTAAAGTAACTCTATGTTTACTTCTGAGGAACTTCCAGACTATTTTCCAAGGCAGCTGCACCATTTTACATTCCCACCAGCAATGTATGAGGATTCCAATTGCCCCACATCCTCACCAACACTTGTAACTGTTCATCTTTTTATCATAGACATTCTAGTGGATATGAAGTTGCATCTCATTGTGATTTTAATTTGTATTTCTGTAAAACTAAAGATGTTGAGCATCTTTTCATGTGCTTATTGTCCATTTGTATATCTTCTTTGTAGAAATATCTATTCAAATCCTTTGCCCAATTTTATTTTTATTTTTTAAATTTGTTTTTATTTATTTTTAAATTTTTAAAATTTAAATTCATTTAATTAACATCTATTGTATTATTGGTTTCAGAGGTAGAGTTCAGTGATTCATCAGTCTTATATAATACCCAGTGCTCATTACCTCTTGTGTCCTCTTTAATGTCCATCACCCAGTTACCCATCCCTCCACCCCCTTCCCTCCCACAACCCTCGGTTTGTTTCCTATGATTAAGAGTCTCTTATGGTTTGTCTCCCTCTCTGGTTTCATCCTGTTTTCTTTTTTCCTCTCTTCCCCTATGATCCTTTGTTTTGTTTCTTAAATTCCACATATGAGTGAGATCATATGATAATTGTCTTTTTCTAATTGACTTATTTCACTCAGCATAATACCCTCTAGTTCCATCCATGTTATTGCAAATGGCAAGATTTCATTTTTTTGATGGCTGAGTAGTATTCCACTGTGTGTGTGTGTGTGTGTGTGTGTGTGTGCGTGTGTGTGTACCACATCTTCTTTATCTATTCATCTGTCAGTGGACATCTGGGCTCTTTCCATAGTTTGGCTATTGTGGACATCGCTGCTATAAACATTGAGGTGCAGGTGTCCCTTCGGATCATTACATTTGTATCTTTGGAGTAAATACCCAGTAGTGCAATTGCTGGATCATAGGGTAGCTCTTATTTTCACCTTTTGAGGAACCTCCATACTGTTTTCCAGAGTGGCTGTACCAGCTTGCATTCCCACCAACAGTGCAGGAGTGTCCCCTTTTTCCCACATCCTCGCCAACATCTGTCATTTCCTGACTTGTTAATTTTAGCCATTCTCACTGGTATGAGGTGATATCTCATTATGGTTTTGATCTGTATTTCCATGATGCTAAGTGATGTTGAGCATTTTTTCATGTGTCTGTTGGCCATTTGGATGTCTTCTTTGGAGAAATGTCTGTTTCACGTCTTCTGCCCATTTCTTGAGTGGATTATTTGTCCTTTGGGTATTGAGTTTGGTAAGTTCTTTACAAATTTTGGATACTAGCCCTTTATCTGATGTGTCACTTGCAAATATCTTCTCTCATTCTGTTGGTTGTCTTTTGGTTTTGTCAACTGTTTGCTTTGCTGTGCAAACGCTTTTTATCTTCTTTTTTTAAAGATTTTATTTATTTATTAGACAGAGATAGAGACAGCCAGTGAGAGAGGGAACACAGCAGGGGAGAGGGAGAGGAAGAAGCAGGCTCCCAACTGAGGAGCCTGATGTGGGACTCGATCCCGGAACGCCGGGATCATGCCCTGAGCCGAAGGCAGACGCTTAACGACTGCGCTACCCAGGCGCCCCCCCAAACGCTTTTTATCTTGATGAAGTCTCAATAGTTCATTTTTGCCTTTGTTTCCCTTGCCTTTGGAGAAGTGTCTCGCAAGAAGTTGCTGCGGCTGAGGTCACAAAGGTTGCTGCCTGTGTTCTCCTCAAGGATTTTGATGGATTCCTGTCTCACATTTAGGTCTTTCATCCATTTTGAGTCTATTTTTGTGCATGGTGTAAGGAAATGGCCCAGTTTCATTCTTCTGCATGTGGCTGTCCAATTTTCCCAACACCATTTGTTGAAGAGACTGTCTTTTTTCCATTGGATATTCTTTCCTGCTTTGTCGAAGATTAGTTGACCATAGAGTTGAGGGTCCATTTTTGGGTTCTCTATTCTGTTCCATTGATCTGTATGTCTGTTTTTGTGCCATTACCATGCTGCCTTGATGACTACAGCTTTGTCATACAGCTTGAAGTCCGGAAATCTGATGCCATGAGTTTTGGTTTCTTTTTCAACATTCCTTTGGCTATTCAGGGTCTTTTCTGGTTCCATACAAATTTTAGGATTATTTGTTCCAGTTCTGTGAAAAAAATGGATGGTATTTTGATAGGGATTGCATTGAACGTATAAATTGCTCTAGGTAGCATAGACATTGACAGTATTTGTTCTTCCAATCCATGAGCATGGAACATCGTTCCATTTCTTTGTGTCTTCCTCAGTTTCTTTCACGAGTGTTGTATAGTTTTCTGAGTACAGATCCTTTACCTCTTGGGTTAGGTTTATTCCTAGGTATCTTAAGGTTTTTGGTGCAATTGTAAATGGGATTGATTTCTTAATTTCTCTTTCTTCTGTCTCATTGTTGGTGTATAGAAATGCAACTGATTTCTGTGCATTGATTTTATATCCTGCCACTTTGCTGAATTCCTGTATGAATTCTAGCAATTTTGGGGTAGAGTCTTTTGGGTTTTCCACATAGAGTATCATATCATCTGCAAAGAGTGAGAGTTTCACATCTTTGCCGATTCAGATGCCTTTTATTTCTTTTTGTGGTGTGATTGCTGAGGCTAGGACTTCTAGTACTATGTTGAACAACAGTAGTGAGAGTGGACACCCTTGCTGTGTTCCTTACCTTAGGGGGAAAAGTTCTCAGTTTTTCTCCATCGAGAATGATATTTGCTGTGGGCTTTTCATATATGGCTTTTATGATATTGAGGCATGTTCCCTCTATCCCTACACTGTGAAGAGTTTTATTCAAGAGAAGATGCTGTACTTTGTCAAATGCTTTTTCTCCATCTATTAAGAGTGTCATATGGTTCTTGTCCTTTCTTTTTTTAATGTAGTGTATCACATTGATTAGTTTGTGGGTGTTGAACCACCCTTGCAGCCCACGAATAAATCCCACTTGGTGTGGTGAATAATTCTTTTAATGTACTGTTAGATCCTATTGGCTAGTATTTTGGTGAGAATTTTACATCCATGTTCATCAGGGATATTGGTCTGTAATTCTCCTTTTTGGTGGGGTCTTTCCTTTGCCCATTTTATTCTATTTTATTTTATTATTTATTTTTTAAAAGATTTTATTTATTTATTTGACAGAGAGAGAGACAGGCAGCGAGAGAGGGAACACAAGCAGGGGGAGTGGGAGAGAAAGAAGCAGTCTCCCAGCAGAGGAGTCTGATGCGGGGCTCAATCCCAGAACCCCGGGATCACGCCCTGAGCTGAAGGCAGACACTTAACGACTGAGCCACCCAGGCGCCCCCTCCTTTGCCCATTTTAAATTGGGTTGTCTGTTTATTTTTGAGTTGTGCTTTTTATGTGCTCTGGACACTAGACCCTTATCAGATAAATGATTTACAAGTCTTTTCTCCCATATGTGGGTTACCTTTTCACTTTCTTTTTTAAAAAAATTTTTAAAAAAGTATCTCTGGGGCGCCTGGGTGGCGCAGTCGTTAAGTGTCTGCCTTTGGCTCAGGGCGTGATCCCAGCGTTCTGGGATCGAGCCCCACATCAGGCTCCTCTGCTGGGAGCCTGCTTCTTCCTCTCCCACTCCCCCTGCTTGCGTTCCCTCTCTCGCTGCCTGTCTCTCTCTGTCAAATAAATAAAATCTTTAAAAAAAAATAAAAAAATAAAAAAGTAATCTCTACACCCAACTGGGGGCTTGAACTTACGACCCCAAAATCAAGAGTTGCATGCCCCTCTGACTAATCCAGCCAGGTGCCCCATCTTTTCACTTTCTTAAGAGTGTCTTTTGAGGGGCGCCTGGGTGGCACAGCGGTTGGGCATCTGCCTTCAGCTCAGGGCGTGATCCCGGCGTTGTGGGATCGAGCCCCACATCAGGCTCCTCTGCTATGAGCCTGCTTCTTCCTCTCCCACTCCCCCTGCTTGTGTTCCCTCTCTCGCTGGCTGTCTCTATCTCTGTTGAATAAATAAATAAAATCTTTAAAAAAAATTAAAAAAAAAAAAGAGTGTCTTTTGAAGCACAAAGTATTTTAATTTTGATGGAAGTTTATCTTTTGTTAATTAAGTCTTTGGTGTCGTATCTAAGAAACCATTGCCTAATCCAGTGTTACAAAGATTTACACATATATTTTCTCTTAAGATTCACAGTTACAGCACTTAAGTTTATATTTCTGATACATCTTGACTAATTTTTGTATATGATGCAAGTTAGGAGTCTGGATTCATTCTTTTTCATGTGAAGATCCACTAGTTGTCCCAGCATCACTTGTTGAAAAGATTCTTCTTTCTCCTATTGAGTTGTCTTGGCAATCTTGAAGAAAAAAAAATCAATTGACCATAAATGCAGAGGGTTAATTCTGGACTCTCTAGTCTCTTCTATTTGTCTCTATGTCTATCATTATACCAGTACTACACTGTCTTGATTACTGCAGCTTTGTGGTAAATTTTGAAGTTTGAGTCCTCCAACTTTATCTTCTTTTTTAATATTGTTTTGGCTATTCTGGGTCCCTTGCTTTGCCATATAAATATTAAGATCAGCTTGTCAATTTCTATAAAAAAGACAACTGAGATTTTGATAGAAATTGTGTTGAATTTATAGATCAATTTGGGGAGTAATGTCATCCTTTAAAAAAAAAAGATATATTTATTTATTTGAGAGAGAGAGAATCTCAAGTAGACTCCCGCTGAGTGCAAGGCTCCATCTCACGACACTGGAGATCATGACCTGAGCTGAAATTAAAAGTTGGACTGAGGGGCCAACCGACTGAGGGGCCCTGGGGAGTAATGTTGTCTTCTAATCCAGGACATGGGCATCTTTATATTTACCTAGGCCTTTAATTCCTTTCAACAACAGGTGGCTCTGTGATGGGGTGGCTGGAGCTGAGGTGGGGTGTGGGCTTGAGGTCCCAGAGTGCCCCATGCAGGAGGTGTTCGGCAGGGCAGCTGTAGCTGAGGTGAGCATGGGATGGGAGTTCCCAGGGCATTCTGTGCAGGGGGCACCGTGGCAAGGCGGCTGGAGCCGAAGCAGGCATTAGCTAGAAGGCCCCAGAGTGCTCTGCATCGGGGGTACCCTAGTAAGCTGTCTGGAGCTGAAGTGGTGTGGGCCTATATCACCTTGGTGTGATGGCTGGAGCTCTAGTGATTGCTGGGCCAGGGGTGTCCCAGTGGGTCCCATGCTGGGACTGCCTCTGTGTGAAAGCTGGGGTTGGTGTGGGCTAGGGGCCTGGGGATCACTGAGGTAGTAGGATGACTATGGTGCCTGGACCTTGTTCACTAATGTGGTCCCCATCCATACTATCAAGGTAGATGGGGAATGTAACTGTGGTGCTCACCAGCCCCTTCAACATGGAGAGAGTTCTAGCAGCTCCCCCTGCTGTTTTTCTGAGTTCCAGGGCTGGATCTTTTCTATTTAGTGCCTCTTTTAAACTGTGGCTTTTCTGTGCCCCAGGGTATCTGGGGCTGGTGTGGGCCAGGGGCATGGGGTTTGTTGGTGTGACAGGCTGGCCATGGTGCCTGGACCCTGCCCTATCTGCACCATGAAGGTGGAAGGGGAATGTAAACCCTGGTGCTCCCCAGCCCCTTCACCCAGAGAGCACCCCACCTGTCCCTCACTGCCCAGCGAGTTTCTAGACCTAGCTCCTTTACACCCTAGCTGCTCTTTTAAATCTTGGTTGTTCCTCCATGCCCCAGGGCATCTGAGGCTGGTGTGGGCCAGGCACCCAGTGCTTACTGAGGCAGCAGGTCAACCACAGCATCTGGAACCCTGCTCCCATCTGCATCACCAAAGTGGAAGGGGAGCACACACTGCCACCTATCAGCCTCTCTGATCCAGAGAGAGTTCTAGCAGCTCCTTCACCCTGGGCAGGGTTCCAGGGTTAGTTCTTCCACATTCCAGTTGCTTTTCCAACATCCAGCTATCCCTCCCAGCCCTGAGGCATCTGGGGCCGGATGTGGGCCAGTGACCCAGAGCTTGCAGAAGTATTAGTCAAGGCATCTCTGTCCATCTTGCCTCTCCATGTGGTCTCCCCTGTCCTCTATTGTGCAAAAGCTGCTCAGTCAGCCCTCAACTCCCCCTCAGGCAGAATTGCTGTACAAATAGATGTAGGCCTGGTGCCTCCATGGAGGAGGTGAGCCCAGGGTCTTCCCATGTCACCATCTTGGACTACAGTGTCCTCTAGTGTTTCCTATAAAGCATTTCTTCTGATAGTTTTTCCATTGTTTTTCTTCTGAAACTATATTATTTCATTTTCATTTTTTGAATGCCTTTTTTTCTTTATTGAATATAGAATTCTGGGTTGCCAGTATTTTTTCTTATAGCACTCTAAGATGTCATCCGATTATCTTCTGACTTCTGTAGTTTCTGTTGAAGTTCATCATCAGTCTTATTGTTGTACCTTTGAAGGGAATAATGTGTGCTTATTATTGGTAGCAATTTGACTACAGTGTTTCTTGGTGTGGCTTTCTTTGTATCTGTCCTGCTTAGGATTTACAGAATTTATGGAATCTATCAATTATGTCTTTCATCGGGTTTGGAATCTTGGGAATTACTTTTTCAAATATTGTTTTTATACCATTGTGTCTCTGCTCTCACTCTAGGGTTACAGTTACAGGTGTGTTAGACCTTTTGAGTGTGTCCTGCATGTCTCTAATATAACCTTTTGAGGTAAAATTTTCTGTTTGGATAATACAAATAATTTCTTTTGAACTGACCCAAATTCACTAATTCTGTAAGCTATAATTCTTAGATGAGGGGAAAAAAAAACATAGAAGATAGATTGAAACTAACCTAGCTGTGGGTACAGGATAGAAAATATTACCAAATCTTGCAATTAGTAATCAAAACAAAAACCAAATAATTAGCTATTTGTATATTTGATAATTAAACAAGCTTTTACATATGCTATTCTCTATTGCTGCATCATTATTCTAATTCCCTTTCCTCTCATCAAATCCCAGTGGAAGAGCCCTTCAGGTATTATTAAAATAGGAGTACTTTTATCCCTGTGGAACTCCTAATCATCACAGTGTTACCAATAGTTGCAGGCAGATATTCATGCTCAGATTTCTCCTGGAAAAGGGTGGTTTAAAAGTTGACCTTCCCCAGGGGATCTGCTAGAGGACTTAGCACTGGATTGTTTTTCTCTCCATTTCTCTGTCATTTCTAGTCTCTCCCTAGAAATAGTTGGGTAAATGCACAGAGCTCTTTTCATAGGAAGTACATTTCTACTTGATATGCATATTTAATATATTTTAAGTGGGGATTATTTCTTTTAATTATTTTTAATTGAAGTTTGAAATTGATTTGGTTTCATGATGTTGTTACCTACTGATATCTTACGCAGAGTACATCTGTTTGAAAGAGAAAAGGCAGAGGGAAAAGCAGGCCTTTTGGAGAAAACGTTAGCAGATACTGATGGATTCACCCCTTATATGAATATGAAAGGACAAGAAGATTCCTTGGATAGTTTCATGATGACGGTGAGAATAAATTTTGATTGATTTTTAAAGAAACAGGATTTTTATTACCTGGTGTTACTCCAAGAGATACTTGGCAAATGTTGAGTGGTTTGTCGGTCTGCTGCTTATGGAGGATGGGAGGAAGCAGTGCGGTATGGCTGACTGGAAGCCTTTCTGAAGTACAGGGAGAAAGCACAAGGCAGATCTAAGGTCTCTGTGATACTGTAGAACCGTTAGAGGGAACCCAGCTGAGAGAGAACTGGAGGACAGGTGGTAGTTAGAGAATGAAGTATTGGAGTTTTAGATTTCTGGTGTGGGTTACTTCGTGCTGCTGACAATGTCTGGGTTTTGGGCTCTGAATGTAAGGGTTGAAGAGAGGTGTAGGTGCAAGTCATTGAAACCGAGGCACAGCAATCACAAAGCTAAATTGGTGGATCATCTATATTGGATCTTGAAATCTAGAATTATGTCATCAGTTGGGTTTAGAAGGAAGGCATGAGCCTGGTCCCTAGTAGATAGCAATTCACAGGATGAGTAGAGGTTTTATAGAAGAATGTTGGAGGAGGATGGGAGCTACTCCATTGTCAAGGTAGTGGTGAAAGTTTATTTTGAAATCCTTAGACTTAAACAGTTTATTATATAATCTGAATGTAAGACAAGGTCCATTATAATCCAATTAACGCAAGGGTTTCCATTTGAAAAAATTCAGCAAGTATTTTCAAAGTAGTTTAAAGTAATTCCAATTTTTAATTGCATCCTCAAGTAATTCACAGTAACACTTCCCATTTTTTTCACTTCTCTCACTAATCGGTCACATTCTTGAAAAACTCTCCCTAACCAGCTTCTGTGCAACTCTGACCTTTTCTATCATTGCCCTGTTATTCTGCCTCTTCTAGACTTTTAGTGATGCAAACCCATCCTTATTTCAACAATTCTAGCTCTCTTTCTATTTCTTAGTTTCACATGACAAAAAGTCCAGAAACAGAACCTATTTACTCAGCTTCCAGAATTGAAGGCATCAAGAAGGTGGAAAAAAGACTAGAATTTATAAAGGTAGAATGTTCCTGTGGGAGATTGGGAAAGAAGTACAAGAATCATCTTCCCCCCACCCCAGGCTATTTACAGTGGAAGCAGGATAATTATAGGAGCACAAGGGAAAAGTTGGGGGAAGAAATGGGACTTCTTTCATTTATACTTTTAATCATCAAAGTTGTTATTACTAAGTGATGTTCTATAACATAATGAAGTTTTTATGGAAATATCCATTTCCCTCACAACTGTTCACTTAAGACTTAATTGTCTTAACACTCATTGATCCTTGCCCGAATCAGTTATTGTATTAGAAGCAAAATGCTGATTTTAAAATTTCTGTCATTCTTTCTACATTTATTAGCTCAAAATTTTCTGTAAAAAGTGTAACTTCATAAACTGAAGCTGTTTGGTTATCTGCTTCTCCAAGCTAAATTTCCTATGCTCTCAAACCAGTCTCTCCATACGATCATTTTAATACCTCTTGATGTTTTAGTTTGCTCTTTTGAGTATGCCGCTGTCTCTCTTATGACCCCAACTCTTTATTTCTTTTGAGGGCATTGCTCTTAAAGTTTTGTATTATGACTATATTTATATTTTAAAGAAGAAAGCAAGTGTCTCCATATTAAATTCCAAATGGAAGTTTAACATGTGTGTTGGCATATTTAGGTTAAAGGTGAAGCTATCCTGACCAAGAACTTTGAAAGAGATATTTTTCACTCTGAAGGACCAAAAGATGGGCAGAAAATTTGGGATAAGTATCAACAAGATTCAATCCATAAGGAAAAACAAAAATCTGAGTTGGACAGACCTCCACATTCATTCGGCTGGGAAACCAAAACTGCACGATCACAGTATCAGAAATTCCTCAGTCAGTTGGCTACTCTTCTGAGCAACAGTGTGGTCCTCATACCAGCCACCGAGGAAGCTGTGAAAGAGAGGATTCAGGAAATTGGTGCAAAAGAGCGATCTTGGAAGTCTGTAGGTGTATTGACAGACAAGTCATTCTTTCTTTGTTTCTTTTAACATGCTGATTTTGATATTAGCCGATTTAGTAAATTCTTGGCTCTGAATTTTAACTTTGATTTTATGTTTACTATTACAGCGATAAAAGGGAAGATGATGTCCATTATTACAGCAGAGGTAGTGTAGTGTATTTATTAAAAGCAGAGTGCCCAGGTATGAATCCCAGCTCAGCCATTACCAGCTGTGTGCTCTTGGACAGATTACTTATCCTCTCGGGGCCTCAGTTCCATTTGTAAAATTTGGTGAGATGGGGTGGGGGCTGGAAGGGCATAGCTCTTATCTCACAGAGTGGTAAGGATTAAATGGATTAATACATGATAAATGCTTAGTACAGTTCAAAGTAAGCTCAGTGAATCCTGCCCTAAAAATAGTGGCACAGTGAAGATAATGTGACTGTTATGCCTAAATACTGGTCAGGTTAGCCAGTGCAGTAACATACATTGCCAGATCAGTTCTTTGTTTGAATTTATTGGCCGACTCTATCAAAAGATTGAACCCGTAAGTTTCAGTGGATATAACTCTTTGTCACGTCCAAATCAATTGAGTAAAATTTCATGCCTCTTCACCTTAAAATTCAAACAAAGATAGGTATTGCTTAGGTTCAATGTGTTCGTAAAATCTGTCGCAGTCTGTTTATTGTAGAGTTCCATTTTTTTTTCACTTTTTGCTTAAAATTGTACAATTTTATTTCTCAGTACTAAAATGTCTCATTTTGTATATCAAACCTTTCCATTTCTTTTCCTAAATCCAGCTGATACATGCCAAATCTAAGTCTTCCCCACTCACCTAGTGAGTAATGTAATGTTTCTACGGTGTCAGTATTGGTAGAACTTGCACATAGTTTTGAAATGAAATAGAAATCATGGGCCATCAGGAGTTTTAGCTATCCCCCTCCCCACAGAGGACTGAAGACCTCCAGCAGGAAATTCTGACGCTCACTCAGCGCCTGGAGCAGCTGCAGCGTCGCTCTGAGGAAGCTGCCGGAGAATCATCCCAAATGCAAGACAGGTGTAGGGAACAAGAAAGACCCTTGACATGTCCGGAAGGAAGAATTGCTCTTAATGACTTTTTGCAAGAGAGTTTAGACTTGGACAGGAATAAAGTAAGAATTTTCTGTATAAGGCATTTCTTTGACAATGAAAATGACCATATTTTATTATATTATCTAATGTTTATTAGATACTAGATATTAATGCTGTTAATACTATTTATACTTAATATTGGAAAAGAGAGGGAAATTTGCTACAAACCTTTAAACCTTCTGCTTTTATCAAAAAAACCTCTCCTTGTTCCATATCTCTCATTTCTCTAATACATACATATTCCATATTCATTGTGAGGGCATTTGTTAATGTATTTCTTAATGTACTTTAAAAAGCAGATTAGAAGGAACTCAAAGGAATGACTGTACAGGTAGAACATCAGGCACTGTGTCAGCTAGATATGAGGAGTATCAGGAAGGGGCCAGCGATGCTATTCCTCGTAATTGCTATGTAGACCAGTACCTTTGCTACACTCCATTTCTCTGTGTCTGTAAGGAAGACACGAAAGCGTCAATTCTAAGAATGGGATGGAAACAGGTAGGGTACAATATAATTTGTTTTCAGGAGATTTTTAAAAAATTCTGTTTTATTATCTCTCAATAGACGTGCTTGTCACATCATACCTATGTTATACTGTTTCTGTAACTGCTGTGGCTCAAAGCATACTCTCACTCATTCACTCACTCATTTAGTCTTTCATTACACTCCTTCACCGTATATGCATCCGGCACTGAGTTTAGAAAACTTCCAGGGGTGACTGGGTGGCTCAGTTGGTTAAGTGTCTGCCTTCAGCTCAGGTCTGCATCGGGCTCCCTGCTCTGCAGGAGTCCTGCTTCTCTGTCTCCCACACCCCCTGCTTGTGTTCCTCTCTCACTGTGTCTCTCTGTGTCAAATAAATAAAATCTTAAAAAAAAAAAAAAAAAGAAAAGAAAACTTCCAGTGCTTTGTGAAGTGGTATTAACTATGTTCTCCACAGAGTCTAAGGATAAATCCAGTTTCTACCTCTGTTCCTGAATATGTAATCAATAATTCTTCATTTCCCTGCAAACATTTTAAAACATTATATTAAATTTTAAGAATATTCAAGTAACACATGCTTTCTACAACTCTTGAAATCAAGTTAAAAGGCTTGAAGAAAGAATAGTTTTCCTCAACTTTCTTTCTGTCTATTTTACCTCAGTAACCAGTAGTGTGTATATCTTCTACAATTATTGCCATGGAATAATTATGGAAATATACAAGTACATATATGTGGGTGGTGAAATTTTTATAGAACTGGGACTATGCTAGTCAAATACTCTTCTTACATAGTAAAAAGTTACATACTTCATAGTATTTTCTTAAGTTAAAAGATGAAGATTTAACTCATTCCTTTAATAGCTGCATAGTGGTCCACAGAGTTTGTATAACTTATTTATTTGATCAGTTCCCAATTGATGGACTATCAGAATATTTCCACCTTTTATACCACTACAAATAATGGTGCAATATATATATATATATATATATAGATATATTCCACATTGGTGCTTTCTGATTGAGTTCTAAATGAGAAATTGTAGGATCACAGTGTATGACTATTTTAACTTTTAAAGCTACTTCCAAAAGGCAGAAGGAATTCACTTTCCAGATAGAAATATGGGAGTACCTCTTTCTTCTTCATAGCCTAGCCAGCATTGGATGATGTCATTCTTTTAGAGACAGAGAGAGACAGTTGGGTTAAAATAGTACAGTTTTAATATTTACCTGATTACTAACTAGGTTGAGTTCCCCCTTTTCTTAAAATGTTGGTTTCTTGGATTCCTTTGCCTCTCTACTCCTTACAATTTGGAACTCAGATGCAGAAGATTGAGTTAATCAAACTCCATGGTTCATAAAATATTATCTTGGGCCATGAAAGGGCTTTCTCTTGTTTATTATTATTTATTACATATAAGTCCATTTTCCCATTCCCTCTTCCAAAGGAGATCAATCTGGGATGCTTGGGCGGCTCAGTCCAGTAAGCGTCCAACTCTTGATCTCAGCTCAGGTCTTGATCTCAGGTCGTGAGTCCAAGCCCCCCACAGTGTGGAGCCGACTTAAAACAAAAACAAAGGAGATCAATCTAATGTGTTTAATGTATATCTTTTTGTTCATACAGTTGACCCTTGAACAGTGTAGGGGGTTGGGGTCACTGACACCCTCTCCATGCAGTCAAAAATCCCCATGTATAATTTTTTACTCTCCCCAAAACTTAACTACTAATAGCCTACTGTTGACCAGAAGCCTTGCTGATAACATAGTCAATTTACACATATTTTGTATGCTATATTTATATATACTGTATTCTTACAATAAAGCAAGCCAGAGAAAAGAAAATGTTAAGAAAAATCATAAAAGAAAATACACTGACGGTACTGTACCATATGTCTCAAAAAATCTGTGTATAAGTGGACTTGCACAATTCAAACCCATGTTGTTCAAGGGTCAATTGTATATGTTCTTTTAAATATAATTTTATACACATTTTAATTTGCATAAATGGTACTGTGGCAAAACTTCATTCTATTACTCAGCATTGTATTTTTAAGTTCCACTTAGTGTTGCTATGTGTTCATCTAGTTCATTGCTTCTGTCTATTGCATGGAGTTCTACAGGGTGCATATCTGCCATGCTCTGCCTGTCCACTCCTCAGTGATGAATACCCTGGTTACCTCTGTCTTTCTGCCACCACAAACCCTGCTACCAGCATCCTTGTACAAGTTTCCCTATATACCTGTAAGAGAATTTCTTAGGGGTGTTTGCTCAAGATTGGAGTTGGTCGCTCCTTGGGTATCCATACACTTAATTTGATTAAGTACTGCCAGTCAGCTCACACAGAACGATAGTCCCACCAGAGGTACATGAGGGTTCTTGAATCTCCACATTCTTGTAATTTCTTGTCATTGACCAGCTTCCTTCTTTTTTCCATTTCATTGGGTATAAAGTAATTACTAATTTAATCTGCATTTCTCTGAGTGTTAATGAGTTGGAACATTTTCTTTATGATTTTTAGTTTTTAGTCTTTTTAGTGTTTGCCTTTTGTTTCCTTTACCCATTTTCCTATTTGGTTTCCAGTCTAGTCTTATTAATTTCCAAAACTATATGCGTGTCTTCCTCACCCTGTTCAGGCCCTTACACTTATGGCGGGTCACCTCTCAGTGTGGGCTGTCCTCTCACCCCAGTCAGGCTCTGAGTCCCTCTGCGGGGCAGCCCTCCTCTATGTCCACTTTTGTCATCTGCTTGGGTCATAGCATTTCTCTCGTCAGTCTAGTGCTTGCCTTGTTCTGCCCACTTAATGGCTTTAGGACTGAAATGTCCAGAGAAGAAAAGAAAGGAAAGGAAGAATAAGAAGAGAAAGAGTAAGAGCAACTGGTTTATGTTTAACCTTTCACATCTCCTGATAAATGTACTTATTTAAATCATAATTTTCCCTTCAAGAGGTACTTCAGCTTTGTTCCACAAATATTGACACGTACCGTTTTCCTTATTTTTCATTTTGAACATAGTAATATATTTTTAAGTTGCCAGATATATGGGATTTTAAGAATTTTGTATTTTATTGCAATATGCCAGAAGTATATGATCCTTGAGAATTTATTGAGACTTCTTACACAGCTAATACTTGGTTGATTTTGGTAACTGTTCCATATGTGCTTGTAAAGAATGTGTTCTCTGTTTGTTGGGTGTAAAGTTCCATACATAGCTAATGCTCAAGCATATTATTCATATGGTTCGAATTGTCAGTATCTCTGATGATTTTTGTATCCTTGATTCTGGAAAAAGTATGCTGAGTACCTACAACTTTGAGTAAAGGTAAAGTTATAATTTTTACATGAAACTGAAAGTGATCAGGGGCGCCTGGGTGGCTCAGTCGTTAAGCGTCTGCCTTCGAGTCAGGGCGTGATCCTGGATCCCTGGGATCAAGCCCCGCATCAGGCTCCTCTGCTGGGGGCCTGTTTCTTCCTCTCCCACTTGCACTGTTTGTGTTCCCTCTCTCACTGGCTGTCTTTCTCTCTGTTAAATAAATAAAATCTTAAAAAAGAAAAAAGAAACAAAGTGATCAGAGAAAACAAGGCCTTGCCCTAAATTTCATTTAGTGGCAGATGAAGAATTAGTCCAACAGAATACATTTTTTAAAAAAGATTTTATTTATTTATTTTGAGAGAGAGAGCACGAGTAGGAAGGGCTGGGGAGAAGGAGCAGAGGGAGAAGCAGACTCCCCGGCTGAGCAGGGAACCTGACATAGGGCTCCATCTCAGGACCCTGAGATCATGACCTGAGCCAAAGGCAGATGCTTAACCAACTGAGCCACCCAGGAGCCCCCCAACAGAATACATTTAAAGGAACAACAGAAGACAAAAATAAAGTAGGTCAATGATAACACTATGTGAGTGTAATAATTCAATGTAAATTTTATACCTGTCAAAGTGGCAATTTGTACATACAGTTTACTATTTACTCAGTCAGCTTTGTAATATAATTCTTGACAAATTAAAAATATTTTTTGAATATCAATATTTCAAAATGTGTATTTAAAATAAGATTATAAATATACTTATATCCTACTATTTCAGATATCTGTAATTTAAATATTTATAAATTAGTGATTGGTAATTTTTGATAATTTGGTACATGTTCTCTTTCCCTTTAGCAGATTTTATTTCATATACTCTAATAGGATTTTATACTTCTGTTCATGTAAGTCCTGTAAGTCCTTCATATAAATCTTTCTTGTAAAATTTATTCCTAGGTGTTTTATAGATTTTCTGTCCATTTCCCCCATTTCAATTTGAAATGGTTATTACTAATATACATAAATGCATTTGATATATTTTTTAAAAGATTTATTTATCTTGCACAGGCCCACAAACTGGGGGGGAGGGGCAGAGAGAGAGGGAGAAAGAGAATCTCAAGCAGACTCCCCAGTGAGTGCAGAGCCTAGCGCAGGGCCCTGAGATCATGACCTGAGCTGAAATCAAGAGTCTGAGGCTTAACTGACTGAGCTACCCAGGCACCCTGCATTTGATATGTTTATATTTTTATTAATTATCTACCATCTTACTGAATTCACTTATTAAATACAATAGTTTTCTTTACTAGGGTTTTTTGAGTTTTCCGGACATAATTGCATATTGTTGTCTAGAAAATAATGTATTTCTATTAGATTTTCAACTTATTGCCACTGAGTTACAAAATATTCTTTTAGAATTATTTTTATACTTTCTATATCTATGCATTCTGTATATTTCTCCTTCCTAATGTTATGTATTTTTAGTTTCTCTCTTTCCCCTTTTTTTTTTTTTAAGATTTTATTTGAGAGAGAGAGAGCGTGCACATGGTGGGGGGAGGGGGAGAGAGAGAGGCAGATTCCCCGCTGAGCAGGGAGCCTGACGGTGGGCTCAATTGCAGGACCCTGAGATCATGACCTGAGCCAAAAGCAGATGCTTTTTTTTTTCTTTTTAAAGATTTTATTTATTTATTTGACAGAGACAGCCAGCGAGAGAGGGAACATAAGCAGGCATAGTTTTTCTTAATCCTGCTCCCTTCAGTTAGCTATATCACTAGCATTTTCTCTTAGTAGATGTTTTTGGAACTTGACTTTTAGGGAATGCTTAATCAATCGTATGTAATTTATTTATTCTTTTTTTGACATTTGCATTGTTTCTATTTTTCATGTTACAAATAATGTAAAGAATATCTTTGTGTTGGGGCGCCTAAGTGACTCAGTCGTTAAGCCTCTGCCTTTGGCTCAGGGCGTGATCCCAGGGTTCTGGGGTTGAGCCCCACATCAGGCTCCCTGCTCTGCTGGGAGCCTGCTTCTTCCTCTCCCACTCCCCCTGCTTGTGTTCCCTCTCTCTCTGGCTGTATCTCTCTCTCTGTCAAATGAATACATAAAATCTTAAAAAAAAAAAAAAGAATATCTTTGTGTATGAATCTTTAAATATTTATTTCCTTGTATACATTGCTAGAAAAGTTGTTTTAATCTATGTTACCATCATCTGGTGTTTATAAAATTGTTAGCACTGAGCCATCAACTTTATTGTCATATTTTATTTTCCAGATTATTTTAATAATGCATATCTATGGTGAAAAAATATTTTACATACGCAAGTATTACTGTCCGCAGTTTATTAGCCTAGAGTAGATCTGGTATGCTAGTGTGGAATACCACCTTAAAGCAACTTCTTTATTCAATACTGTTGATTTCTGCAAAGGAAAACTCTGGAACTAAGAATTCGTGGACAGACAAGCACGGCAAGATGTGCAAACAGCTAGAGAAAGAAAACGAGCAACAAACATTATTGAATATTCAGCAGAATTTACAGATTACTACAACTCAGAGACTAGAGGAGAAAATTCAGAAACTTCAGAAACAGCTCAGTGATTTGAAATTGTCAAATAAAAGTATGAAAATTCAACTTACAAAAGTAAATGTCCTTAAGGTAAGTAAAGGAAGTGAGGGTTTCAAAAACTCCCTTAAACTTTGGTCTGTTACTATTTTAGCTGCATGTTTCTTCTTGAATTTTTTTTAAATTAACATTAAAGTTATTTCATATACACACATGAGTATATATAATATTAAGGTGTATTGGATAATAAAATTAGATGCATGGACATCTACCACTTCCCTTAAAAACCAGAGTATTATCAGCCCCACTGAAGCCCTCATATATTCTCTTCCCTACTTCTCAAAGGTAAATGGTATTCTAAATGTTAGGATTCTAGAGTTCTTGCTATTTTCATATTATTTTGGTCTTTCTTTATAGGGTAAAAGTTAAAAGTTTTATTCATTTTTGGAGGCTTCTCTTTGGATCTTCTCCATATCAAGCTTCACTTGTAGTATTTCAAACATACATTGTATGCCTTAAACCAAAGGTGCACTAAATACTTATGGATCAATGTTTTGGGTTTTTGTGGGTTTTTTTTTTTTTGCTATTTTATCTTGCATATTTTTGCTATTTTGCATATAAATATATGCAATATTTATCTTACTGCAAAGCTAGTTATTTTCTCTATTTCTGAATTTGGTTAGCAGAGGCTGTAAGACTTCTGAGGACAGATTACTCATTAAACCTCTTTAAATCCTAAGTGCCTAGTTTATAAAAGTGCTCAGTGACTGTTAGTTATTGATGAGTATGATGATTGAGAAATGTCCTCTTAATTCATAAATTGTGGAATTTTCTTTCTTTTCCATATATCAGATCTTGCAAAAAAAAAAAAAGAAGAAGAAAAAAAGCATAGGTTATATCATGCACCTTGTCTTTTATTTAGAAGAGATCTAATTAGTCATCTCCCTGTCCCCCAACCTTATACCCTCACAGGACAAAACAATCAAAAAGCTCAGGCAATCTTTAACACAAGTTGAAGCAATGAGAGGGAAAGCAGTTATGAAAACAGACAACTTGAAAACTACATTAGACTCTGCCAAGCAAGAGGCAAGAGGGGGCAAAGAGAAGGTCCATCAGCTGTTGGATGCGGTCACTCCTGAGCTCTGCACAGCAAAGAGCACGCTTGATAAAGTACCACAACAACAAGAGGTTTGTTTTGTTCATTATAAAGAGTCTTTAAGTTAAAGGGATCAACACCCATCTCAACTTAGACTCTATCTAAGCCAGACAAAAAGGAATTTGTTGGCTTATGGAATCAAAGGTGAGTTAAACAACCCGACCTCAGAGGGGTCAAGAGCGGCATTTGGGCTGCAGGGTCAGCACCTGGAGCCTTCTAAAGCTTTTCTCACCATCTCTTCCTGGCATCTCTATGTGTGTCAGCTTGCTTTATGTTTAAAGATTGTGTGACAGGAGAGAGAGTCCCAGGAAAGGGTCTAAGAAAGCCCAGCTTAGGTCAAATGCCTATTCCTTGTGAATCCACAGTGGCAAGGGGTGGCATATATGATTATCTTCACTTAGGTTTGCATATATATCCTCTGATTAACCCATGACAAGAGGAAAAAGATGTCAGAGCATGGAAGTTCAGGGGAAACCATGTGTCTGGGGCTGAGTCACTTTCTAGGAAAAGAGGGTAGTGCTTCTAAATTTGCCTAGATTTTCACTACATTTATAAAGCAGATGTTGTAAGAGAATTTTTAAAAAGATTTATTTATTTATTTTAGAAAGAAAGAGAGAGAACAAGTGGGAGGGACAGAGGAAGAGGGAGAGGGAAAGACAACCTCAAGCAGACTCTGCACTGAGCTCGGAGCCCAATTCCGGGCTTGACCTCACAACCCTGAGATCGCAACCCTGAGATCACGACCTGAGCCGAAACCAAGAGTCAGACGCTTTAACAGACTGTGCCACCCAGGCACCCCTTAAGAGAAATTTTAAAGGGCTAACTGATAATTTTGGGGGCTACTGTGGAATTATATGCCACATCTCTGTTACTAGTAGCTTAAGAAATATGTAACTTTAACCAATTACCTTAAAAGATTCTCGAAACATAAAATCATGATATTATTTTTGTTTTTTTTTAAACTTCCGCATATTTATATTCTTGTTTTTATTGTCAATATCCTTACTATACTTTCAGTCAGATCTCTTCTCCTTTGGGTACTCTGTAGTTGACTCTGCTTCTGAGATGACTTTGTCTTAGTCTTGCCTGAGTTCAACCATCACATCTTCCTTATCTATAAGGCATATTTGATATCATTTTTTGGTCCATTTGTATTCTGAATTACTACATTTCTGATTCAAAATAAAGACGTTCCAGGGGCGCCTGGGTGGCACAGCGGTTAAGCGTCTGCCTTCGGCTCAGGGCGTGATCCCGGCGTTGTGGGATCAAGCCCCATGTCAGGCTTCTCCTCTATGAGCCTGCTTCTTCCTCTCCCACTCCCCCTGCTTGTGTTCCCTCTCTCGCTAGCTGTCTCTATCTCTGTCGAATAAATAAATA
Source organism: Ailuropoda melanoleuca (assembly GCF_002007445.2). NCBI lineage: Eukaryota > Metazoa > Chordata > Mammalia > Carnivora > Ursidae > Ailuropoda > Ailuropoda melanoleuca. The sequence continues at coordinate 6,639,743 of NC_048231.1, read as the reverse complement.
AAATCTTTAAAAAAAAAAAAAAAGAGATGTTCCTGCCCCCACCCCATGTCTGCAAATCCTTGTTTGAAAAAAATTTTAAAGATTTTTT
>NC_048231.1:6618263-6639606 GCF_002007445.2 Ailuropoda melanoleuca | reverse complement strand
TGGCAGCTTTTTGTGGGGAGTATTTTCATCACCTGACTAGTTTGGATTATGCTATTTTCTTCTTAAAGAAATTTGGAGGGATATTATTTGCTATATACCTATTCACTTTAAAATCCTTTTTTTTTTTTAAAAGATTTTATTTATTTATTTGACAGAGACAGACAGCCAGCGAGAGAGAACACAAGCAGGGGGAGTGGGAGAGGAAGAAGCAGGCTTCCAGCGGAGGAGCCTGATGTGGGGCTTGATCCCGGAATGCTGGGATCACGCCCTGAGCCAAAGGCAGATGCTTAACGACTGCGCCACAGGCGCCCCACACTTTAAAATCCTTTTAGTCGGGGTGCCTGGGTGGCCCAGTTGGTTGAGTGTCTGCCTTTAGCTCAGGTCATGACTCCAGAATCCTAGGGTAGAGTCCTAGGATAGAGCCCAATGTGGGCTCCCTGCTTAGTGGGGAGTCTGCTTCTCTCTCTCCCTCCTCCTGCTCTCTCTCTCTCTCAATTAAATAAAATCTATAAAAATAAAATAAAATCCTTTTAATTGCCCTGCCCTCTCAATTTCAGGTGTTTCTGCTTTAGGGTAGTTACAGGGCAGGGATTACTTACTTGGTTTCTTAACTCAATACTACCCTCTTGTTTTGGCACAGTGAGTGCGGTTTCTAAAGTCCAGCCTTTTATGTTGTGGTGAGAGGTTGTATGATGCCTGATTCTGCAGTACTCGTTTACCTTATTTTCTACTGTTTGCTTTTTTTCTTTTCCTTTATCTCCAAACCTCCAAGGAATATCTCACCCTTCCAAGTATCTCCCTCTCCCCTTCAGAAACGTTGTCCTTCAGAACTGCCATTTTTGGGAGTGCCTGAGTGGCTCAGTTGGTTGAGCATCACCTTGGTTTCAGCTCAGGTCATGAGCTTGTGGTCATGGGATGGAGCCCCGCATCAGGCTGTGTGCTGGGCTTGGAGTCTGCTTCAGATTCTCCCTCTCCCTGACCCCTGCTCCTCTCCCAGCTCGCTTGTAGGCACGAGCTCTCTCTCTAAAAATAAATAAATAAAATCTTAAAAAAAAAAAAAAGACCACCATTTTTGGTCTCATGTGCTTTTAAGCCCTTTTCTTTTCCTTCCCACTTGTCAGTTTTCTGACCCACCAGTCTTAGACTTCTCAGTATTTCCCCGTTTATGCCTTGTCCTATTTCTGGGATGCCCCTGGAAACCAGCTGCATCCTCCAATGTGGGCCCAGGAGCCGCCTCTGCTGGTTTAGGGTATTTATTTCCCCACTTATATGCAAACTGAATTCTGTGATATTCCCTACGTATGCTTTATATATGATTTGTGGGTGATTATAACTGCTTTTCTTAGAAGATCACTGTAGTTTTTGGAGGAGGAGTAGAGAGATATGCTTAGGGGACTACTATTGCCATATAGCAAATCCAAAGTCCAAAAAGGAATTTCCTTAGGGATGAAAAACAAGAAGCAGTAAATTAGGTTTAGTCTATAAAGTGTAAAAGTAAATTCTTAAAATGAAAAGGACTTCTTAAATAAGGAGTTCTTGTATAGAAGAGACCACATTTCTAGCTTAAAAATACAATTTGAGGGGCGCCTGGGTGGTGCAGTCGTTGAGCGTCTGCCTTCGGCTCAGGGCGTGATCTCGGCGTTCCGGGATCGAGCCCCACGTCAGGCTTCTCCGCTGGGAGCCTGCTTCTTCCTCTCCCACTCCCCCTGCTGTGTCTCTCTGTCTAATAAATAAATCTTTAAAAAAAATACAATTTGAATATAGAATATTACATTTCATAAAGAAATATTTAATAAGACTACATTTCTGATACCAATTTCACTGTACACAATAAGTTAGTGACCAAAACTAACACTGTATCTTATGTTTTTGGTGTTTTTTTGTAGCTTTCTGGTTTTCGAGAAACTATTATGAGGATGTTGGGATTTAACATGAGAACAGCTGACAAGGAAATCATCAATCACCTAAGGCTTATTATACAAGATTATGAAGTATCTAACAAATCAAAGATTGCATCTGATTGTGAGACTAGACAGGATAATGAATAAAAAAGTTCTGTTTTCATTGCTGCCAACAAGAACACAGAAGATACAACATCTCTTCCAGCATCTTGGATTGGCTACATTATGAATAAAATGCATTGGGAATTTTTCACTTGAAAAATTCTCTCCTTTAATATTTGGCATTTAACTTGTCTTTATCATTATGTTGTTCTACATGTTTATTTATGGTCTAGTCTGGATTGTTACTTATATATCTAATTATATTTATTATTAACAGTATTTTAAGCAGGATATTAATCAGAACTTGTGTTCTTAGTTGGAATATTTATATTTATAGTTAACAGATTATTTCTAAAATGAACAGTCCAGAGTAATTATTTTAAAGTCAGCTGATTAGCAACCTTAATTCCCTTTTGCCATGTAGCCTAAAATACAGGTTCCAGGGACCAGGACATAGACCTTTTGGGGAGTCATTATTCTGCTGACCATAGCTCACATCTACCCAAATTGAATACACATATATACCTACCTAATAGAAATGTGTATATATGGGGCGCCTGGGTGGCTCAGTCTGTTAAGGCTCTGACTCTTGATTTCTGCTCAGGTCTTGATCTCAGGGTCATAGGATTGAACCCCATATTGGGCTCTGCACTCAGTGAAAGTCTGCTTCTCTCCCTCCGCACCCCCCCCATGCTCTAACATAAATCTTTAAAATAAAATAAACTATAAAGAGAAATGTGTATATATATTCTACAAAAAGACATTTATAAAATTATTCATGGCAGCATTGTTCATAATTGCCCCAAACTGGAAACTGTCCAAATGACCAAAAGTAGAGTTAACTATGACAACCAGATCCACTGGTTAAGCAATCAGATCTCCTTCGCTTGTGGCACAGGGAGAGGTCAACTGGAATGAGGAATTTTCTTAGGGGCCAAACTAGAAAGTGACTCTAGGTCTAACATTGGGGATATGGCAGATAGAGGACAGCATGAGTTTGAAGAGAAATGGTAAATTTATGGCACTCCAATTAGCACGCAGTTCTCTCTATAAGGAGAACTTAGTTCTTGTTGCACATCTGTTATTAACCACCCTCAAATTTTAAAATAAACCTCAAAATTAGGAAATGTGGCTTGGGATTCTGACTTGTGACTCTGGGGTTTCAGGCAGCCCCTACTGCCCTACCAGAAATATTTTTCAGGTCAGATTAATGGAGCTTGTTGCCCCAGGACAGGAGCCAACAGGCACAGCCAGGTACTTTGTGTGCAAATGCAAGGTGCCATTCTAGGCCCAAAAGCTGAGATCAATTTCCCTCCTCCTCGCCTATCTGGAGTGTCTCCTTCCGCCAAAGAGGGACCATTAAGACCTGTACAACCTACTCTGAAGCCTCGCCTGCGGCCCAAACACACCCTAGCGACGGGGCGGCTGCTAACACAAAGACCATGTGTCTGGGCAGGATTCCCGTTCGAGATTCTGCACTGGACACCGCCAACCCGCAGGTGCGATCCCTGGCCGCGCACCGCAGCCCAGCCTGGCCTCAGCTACCCGTCAACGAGTTCGACTACTGCGCCTGCGCCCCGTCGAACAAGCTGCGCCCAGGTGGCTCCGCGGGGCGGAGACGGAAGAGGCTCGCAATCGGGGCGGTTGATGAGCGTCGCTGAAGGCGGAAGGGAGCGGAGAAGGCACGGGGAACCTGGTGGTGACTCGCTGGCAGAAGTGATTGGCCGGTGGAAGACCCGTTTCAGAACGCGCCACCGTGCGGGGCGGGGAACCCGCCGAGGGGGAGGTCGGAGCTCGCGATTGCAGCCCAACCGAGGGGCGGTTTCGCAGGAGAACAGCGACGCGCGCGGGAGCGGACGCAGGCGGCCTCGGCGGTCGGGTCTGAGCGCGCGGGGCTGACCCGGGAGAGTTCTGGCGGCGCTTCCGCGCGGGCATGCTCCGGCTGGCGCCCACAGCCGCGAGTTGGAGGGCTCAGGTGGCGCCAATAACCGCTTTAAAATCTCGGGCGGCGCCTGCTCGACCAGGGCCGGAGCCAGCGCGCTGTTTCAGGCCCCTCTGAGCTGGAACGCCGCGTGGCTCCAAGCGCCCAGGGTGACCTCGGGGTCGGTCAGTGCGGGGAGGGTCGTCAGCTCTGCAAGTCTTGGTTTTGTCAACTTCCTGTGCAGATCTGGGGTTGGAGAAGACGCGGGCCTTATGTAAACTAGATGCTAAGTGACCCGCAAGGACAGACACTCCCTCCCGCAGGCGTCCACTTTGCATAGTGAGATGGGACTTTTGCTTGGGGAGCAGGACAGGAGGAAGGAGGCAGGTGCCTTGCTTGTGAGGACTGGCACTGCAGGCTTCGGAGTACGATGCTTTCTTTCCTGGAGGAACCTGACTGGGTTCCTACTGCGCTCAGCTTAGTTATCCCGTTACAGTTCTGAAGATAGGTTGTTCAGGTCACTTTGGACTCGACCAAATATCGATGTTTCTTTCATAAACCATGTCTTAGGATGATCTAATTGATAGCAGAGCTTACTTATTGAATTTGATTCATTCTTTATTTGGGTTTTTTTTTAATCAACGGTTTTATTGGGATGTAGTTTACATAGCATAAAGTTCGCCTGTTTTAAGTGTACGTTAATGATTTTTAGCATATTTACATAGTTGTACAGCCATCACCATAATGGAATTAGAGACTCTTTGGCGATTTTTTTCCCCTGGTAATTGCCTTTACTATTCTCTGAGTTTGCACAAGTGGACATTTAAAGATCGAATATAACATAAGAGACTCTGAAGATTACACTCAAATTGTTATCCATGAGTTGGTGAAATTAAGAGAGGAATCGAAGCATATTTTTTCCTGGATATTGCAGGCGGTGAGACTTGTGTATGGTAATTCCTCATTTTCTGAGGAATATGGCATAAACCCCATTTTACAGATGAGGAAATCGATTTTGAAGGATAAATTGCCTAAAGCATCATAGCTCTATGTGGCTAGGCTAGATCCCTGTACTAGATGCTTTATCTCTAAATTTATTGCCTTTGCCACTTCATCAGCCTGATTTTCAATTATATTTATGTATGACCTGTACAACTCATTCATTTATTGAGCAAATATTGAGTGATCGGTATGCCACTAACAAGATAAAACTGCTCTAGATGCTAGAGATACCGTAGCGAACCAGCTAAATTCCTACCGTCAGTTAATATTCTGGTAGAGGACACAATAATCAATTAAAGAAACACTAATTTTAGGTATTGAGACATGGCATTTTTAAAAAAGAGGCAAACTAAGAGTATAGGGAATGGTGGTGGGAGGCAGGATCTGTCTTGAGCAGAAATCTGAAAGAAGAGAAAGTTGGGACCTAAGAGAAAGATTTGGTTTGAGCAAATGGAAAGATGGAGTTGCAGTTTACTGAGTTGAAATAAGGTCACACTGTGGAAGGACAGGGTTTTTGGTTAAGATTATGAATGCAGCTTTAGATGTTTTTAGATACCTCTTAGACATCCAGTTGGAGATACGGTATTTAAATCCATGCGATTGATGGCATGTGATTTGACCAAGGGAATGGTCAAATTCAGAGGGATGAAGAGGAGCCAGGAGGAAAGATTGACAAGGGGGAGTCCAGTGTGTTATGAGGAAAAGGAGGAGCCTTGGAAGACAAGTGAAGAAAGTGCTAGGTCGAAGAAGGGGTAATTCACGATGTGAAAAGTTAGATTGATTAGGTAAAATGAAGACTGAGAATGGCCCATCTGTAAGAGAATAGAAATACAGTTAAATAAGATGGGTTTGAACTGCTTGGGTACATGTGGATTTTTTTTTAAATAAATACAATATAGCACTGTATATGTATTTTCCCTTCCTTGTGATTTCCTTAATAACATTTTCTTTAGCTTACTTTGTTGTAAGAATTCAGTATATAATACATATACAAAATATGTTTAATCAACTGTTTATGTTATCAGTAAGACTTCTGGTCAAAGTAGGCTATTAGTAGTCAAGGTTTTGGGAAGTCAGAAGTTATAAAAAAAAAAGCTATATGTCGATTTTCAACTGTGCAAGGGGTTGTTCCCCTTCACTCCCTTCAATGGTGAACTGTACATAAAGTCTTTTGATACAGATGCTTATACTGGCAGTTACTACAGAAACACTGTTTCCTCTTTTTTGAGGAGGTATACATTTTTACAACCTTTCTGAAATGTGTGCTTTCTTTAAGTAATTTCACTTGTAGGGGTTTATCCTACAGAAATATGTATACATGTACATGAAGATATATAGATATAGATATCTATATCTACACACACACACACACACACACCCAGGCATCCCAAAATGGATGTAGTTTTAAAGGAAAGATATTAGCTTAAGATGTGAAGGAACTGCTAGAGGGCGCCTGGGTGGCTCAGTTGGTTAAAGCTACTGCCTTCAGCTAAGGTCATGATCCTGGAGTCCCAGGATTGAGTCCTCCATTAGGCTCCCTGCTCAGCAGGGAGTTTGCTTCTCCCTCCCCCTCTCATGTGCGCGCTCTCTCATGCTCTTTCTCATTCTCTCTCTCAAATAAATAAATAATATCTCAAAAAAAAAAAAAAACCTGCTACAGCCTGAAGTTTGTCCCCCCAAAATTCAAATATTGAAGTCCTAACCCTCAGTGTAATGGTATTTGGAGGTGGGACTGTTGGGAGGTGATTAGGTTAGATAAGACCTCAAGGTTGGGACCACCATGATGGGAATAATGTTCCTAGAAGAAGAGGAAGAGAGACCTGAGCTCTCTTCTCTCTGCCACATGAGCACACTACAAGCCATGAAGTAGGTACTCACTAGGAACTAAATTGAGTGGCACCTTAATGATGGACTTCCCAGCCTCCAGAACTGCGAGGAATAAATGTTGGTTGTTTACGCTACAGTTAAGCTGAGTTAGTCTTGAAGCAGACTCCGCACTGAGTGGGGAGCCCACATGGGCCAGTCCTACATCCATTGAGATCATGACGTGAGCCGAAACCAAGAGTTGGATGCTCAACTTACTGAGCCACCCAGGCGCCTCCGACCACAAATTCTTTCCTACTATTCCCTTCAAAGGGTGGTGGCAGATTTCCCTGCTCTTGAATGTGAGCTAGACTCAGTGACTAGCTTTTAATAAGTAGAATATGGCAGAAGTGGAGGGGTGTCAACAGATCCTGAAGGCGTCAAGACTTCCTCTTTGTTCCCTTTCTGGGTCATTCATTTGGGTAAACCAGCTGCCCTTTCATGAAGACATAGCAAGCAGTGCTTTGGAAAGTCCTGTCTGGCAAGAAACTGAAGCTGCTCCCGATAGCCAGTGAGGAACTTGGCCCTCTGCAGTTTTGTTCAGCCCCAGTGAAGCCTTCAGATGACTGCATCTCCAGGGGACAGCTTGCCAGCAATGTCTCAGGAGATACAGAACAGGATCACTCAAGTAAAGCGCTCACAAAATCGTGTTGGTAATACATGTTTGTTGTTGTAAGTCACTATGTTTTGGGGGTAATGTCATAAGCAGCAGTAAATAACCAATTCTTGTAAATGTTACATTCTCTTGTTTTCTCTTGCTAATAATTATTAGCTTCATTCCTGAAAAAATCAATTTTTCTTGGGGCGCCTGGGTGGCACAGCGGTTAGGCGTCTGCCTTGGGCTCGGGGCGTGGTCCCGGCGTTGTGGGATCGAGCCCCACGTCAGGCTCCTCTGCTGTGAGCCTGCTTCTTCCTCTCCCACTCCCCCTGTGTTCCCTCTCTCGCTGGCTGTCTCTATCTCTGTCGAATAAATAAATAAAATCTTTAAAAAAAAAATCAATTTTCTTTGCCTTAGTTTTATCATATATAAAAGAAAATAGTTGGACAGTNCGATCCCACAATGCTGGGATCACGCCCTGAGCCTAAGGCAGACGCTTAACCGCTGTGCCACCCAGGTGCCCCTGCCTTAGTTTTATCATATATAAAAAAGAAAATAGTTGGACAGTCCTTCTCAACTTTGTCTTCATATAAGAATTACCTGGGCAGCTTCTAAAACATATATACTAGTCCCCACCCCTAGATCAGTTAAGAGAAATCAGAACTCAGGGTAGGGCCCAGTCATGTATTTTTTAAAGTTCTCTCTGAGATTCTAATATGCAGGCTGGTTTGAAAACTTCTAGGTGATCTTTGAGCTTTGTCCTATCGATTGTGTTAGGACTAATGTGCAATTGGGACATACTTTCACTTCTATAAATATGGCATTTCCGTGGAATTTTTGAGATCCATAATCTGCCTTAGGAATAGACAATGGGTTTTTATTTATGCTTCTTCCCTGAAGGGGTAAGTATGTATAGAAGAAAAAAAATTGACCTATTTTAAGAATTTCACAGAAGAATTAAGAATTAGCCAAAATACGATTTTCACATTTGCTGGTGTCTTTGCTTTCAGTGGGATCATTTTCTTAGTGCTTTTCTAGTGCTTGATGAAATCTGCATTGTGTTTTCATCTTATTAATCAAGAAAGTAAAGCATTGCAAGTCTTATTGGATCATTTTTAAAGTCCCCATGCTCTTCTTTTCGGACTTTCATGAGGTGTTCCCCTAGGGACAGTTGCTGCTGCTGCTATTCCTCCTCCTCCTCCTTTTTCTCCCCCTCCCCCCTCCTTTGCAACAGCTTCTTTGCAGTACAAGCATTCTGCTGCTCACCGCAAACATTCATTTTGGAGACATCAGGTCTCCTGGGATTTACTTTGGATTTGGGGTTCTCTCTTGTACCTGACATGGTAAAAATTTGAGGATTGTAACTTTCTATGTAGATCAAGCAATACTATATTCATCTAATGTGAAGTTTTGATAATTCCTATGAATGTGTCAAAATTAGGAGTAGGAGTCACATACTAACCTAAAATCCTGGTAGAATAATTGAGTTACACTGCTGTTTTCCATTTTTACTACAAGGTGCCAAATAATTTTCATTTTATTCCTATAAAGTTTGTTTGGGAGAAGAGTACTAACATCAACTCTATAAATAACAAGCTGATTGTAAAATTTATATACAAATGCAAAGGACCTAGACTAGCCAAAACATCTTTGAGAAAGAGTAGCAAAGATGAAGGATTAACACTATAACCGTTTCAAGATTTATTTAAAGCTACAGTAACTATGCATTGAACAAAGTTCCAAGTCTGTCCTCATTTTGCCCCATCTCCGGAAAGCACCAAGGGGATTAAGAGAAACATATACTCAGGCAGAAATTTTAGCTAACATTGTATTCATTGTATATGTCTTGTAAAGGAAGAAATTATGTGGTTAAATATTAGATTTGCTAGTTTAACTATGTGTTGAATGTTATATGAAAGTCATGGACATCTTTATAAATGCCTATTGGTGTAATGTAAAAATCATGTACTAAGTAAATAGAATGTTTCCAATATCTTAATAAAATTTTATAGTTCATAAAAAAAATTAAGCTGCAGTAACTAACACCATGGATATTGGCATAAAAATAAAAAGATCAGTGGAATGGAATAGAAAGTCCAGAAAGATCCAAACACATGAATATCTGTTTTTTTAATTTTGTTTTTGTTTTTGTTTGTTTGTTTTGTAAAAGTAGATGGGCAATTCAGTGGAGAAAGAGTAGTCTTTTCAACAGATGATCCTGGAACAATTTGATCCATCTGCCTAAAGAGCAGATTCTGTATCTTGTATCCTATGCAAAAATGAACTAAAAATGAATCATAAACCCAAATATATGAGTTAAAACTATTAAAACTTCTAGAAGAAAATATAGGAGAACATTTTTTTGACCTTGAGTTAAGACTCCTTAGATATGATACCAAAAGTATGAGCCTTAAGAGAAAAATTGATAAATTGAAACTTCTCAAATTAAAAACATTTTTTAAAGATTTTATTTATTTGAGAGACAGAGAGGGAGAGAGAGATCACGAGCAGGGGGTAGGGGTAGAGGGAGAAGTAGACTCCCTGCTGAGCAGGGAGCCCCACGCTTAGCCTGCTGTACTCAAGGTCCACCACTGGTTGCTTGTCAGGCTTCCAGCTCCTTCAGCTCTCCTCCCCTTGCAGTAAGGGCGAAGTTGACTGAGATTTTTTTAGGCTCAGGACTTCCTGCTTGTTATATAAGTTACTGAGAAAAGTGTGTTAAAATCTGCACTTGCGATTATGGGTTTTTCTATATATTAGTTTTGTCAACATTTACTTTCTAATTGTGAAATGGCACACAAATTTAAGATTTTTATTTTTCTGTTGAATTGCCCCTCTTATCATTATGAAATCTAATCCTTTATTTTCAGGTAATACTTCTTATCTCATCGTCTACTTTGTCTGATAGTAACATAGCTAAACCACATTTCTTTCAGTTGGTGTTGACATGGCAATTTTCCCCCCTTTTTTCTTCAACTATTTCTGTGTTGTTATGTTTAAAGCATATCTGTTATAAACAGCATATAGTAGAGCTTTGTGTTTTTAAATTCAACTTTATAATATTTGCTTTTAAGTTGGAATGTTTAGGCTATTGATGTTTAAAGTAAATTCTGATAAAGTTGGATCTAAGTCTACTATATTGTTGTTTATTGTCTATTTTCCCCATCTATTCTTTGTTCCTATGATGGTTAATTTTATGGGCCAATTTGGTTGAGCCATGATGCCCAGATATTGGTCAGATATTATTTTAGATGTTCCTGTGAGGGTGTTTTTGAATGAAATTAACATTTAAAGTGGTGGACTTTGAGTAAAGCAGATTGTTCTCCATAATGTGGATGGGCCTCATTCAATCAGCTGAAGGCCTATTCAGAACAAAAACTGACCTACCCTGAGTGAAAGGGAATTCTGCCAGCAGATAGCCTTGAGACTTGAATTATAACATTGGCTTTTCCATGGATCTCCAGCCTGCTGGTCTCCCTTGTAGATTTTAGACTTGCCAGGTTCTATAATTGCACAGAACCAATTTCTTAAAATCTTTTCCTACATATATACACACATCCTATTCATTCTGTTTCTCTGGAGAACCCTAGCCAATATAGTTTCTTAATTTTTCCTTTAGCACTTACTTTGAATTGAATATTTTTATTCTATTATTGTATTTTCCTTTTGTATTTTATTAATATACTTTTGTTATATTTGGTGATTATCTAGACCTAGAGATGTACTTGACTTATGATAAGTTACTTTGAATTAATACTTTTACAATTTCTGCTCCTTTTAAGAAGTTTATTTTTTCATTTTAAACTACCCTACACTCACTGTACTATTATTATTATTATCATCATGCACTTTTACAAATTTAACCTCACAAGACATTATTATTGTCATTATTAACTGCTAGTACTTATTTCTGTTTCTTTACACATTTACCGATTCTGATGCTCTTTATTCCTTCCTACCATTGTATGTTTCTGAATGGGCTAATTTTCCATCAACCTGAAGAATTTCATTTAGTATTTCTTACAGCATAGTTCTTATAGCAGTGGATCCCTTCAGTTTTTTTTTTCCTGCAAACTTCCTTATTTAATCTTAATTTTTGAGTGGTATTTTCTTTTTAAGATTTATCTATTTGAGAGAGAGAGCAGGAGGTAGGGGCAGAGGGAAAGAGAGTGTCTTAAGCAGACTCTGTGCTGAGCGAAGAGCCCGAAACAGGGCTCAGTCTCACAACCGTGAGACCAGGACCCGAGCCAAAACCAAGAGCTGGACACTTAACCAGCTGTGCCACCCAGTGCCCCGAATGGTATTTTCACTGAGTGTAGAACCCTAGAATAACAGGTTTTCCCACAGTGCAGAACCCTAGAATAACAGGTTTTCCCACAGTGCATTAAAGATGTTATTCTGTTATTTTCTGACTGCTTTATGTTAAAGTCAGTCCTCAGGGGGTGCCTGGGTGGAGCATTTGATTAAGCATCTGACTCTTGGTTTCAGCTCAGGTTGTGGTCTCAGGGTCCTGGGATCAAGCCCCACATCAAGCCTGGAGTCCAACCCCCTGTCCAGCCCCTAGTCAGGCTCCACACTCTGAGTGGAGTCTGCTTGAGATTCTCTTTTCCCTCTGCCCCCCCAAGCTCTCTCTCTCTAAAATAAATAAAATCTTAAAAAACAAAGTTAGTCCTCAGTCTTGTTGTTGCATCTTTTTTTTTTTTTTAAGATTTTATTTATTTATTTTGAGAGAGAGTGTGTGAGTGAGCAGGGGTAGGGGCAGAGGCAGAAGGAGAGAGAATCTCAAGCAGACTCCATGCTGAGTGTGCAGCCTGATGCAGCTCTCAATCCCACAACTGTGAGACCATGACCTGAGCCAAAATCAACAGTTGGTGGCTTAGCTGACTGAGCCATTCAGGTGCCCCTTGATGTGCATCTTTGAAGGTAATGTGTCTTTTTTGTCCCCCTGTGGTTGCTTGTAAGTTTTTCTCCTTCTTTGACTGTAAACAATTGACTATAATATGCCTTGGTATGGTTTTATTTATCTTTATAATGCCTAAGATTTGCAGAGTTGATTGAATCTGTGGGTTGATGTCTGTCATCAGGTTTGGCAATGTTTTAGTCATCATTTCTTCAATCCTGTTGTTTCTCTTTTTTTATTGTGACACTCTAGTTACAGATATGTTAGATCTTTTGCATGTGTGCCACATGTGTTGAATGCAATTTCTTAAAAATTAATTTTTTTCTGTCTGTGCTTCAATTGGGTTATTTATTTTGGCTTGACTTCAAGTTCATCAATCCTGGTGGCTGTGCTTCTAAGAGAAAAGAGGACAGAAAACATGGAAATAGAACTGAAACTGTAAACTAGCTTTAGAGTAAGGAAATATTACCATTCTCTACCATTCCCTTTCATATTCATAATTAACTGTGTATCTAAGCTATTTATTGATATGATGACAAAGCAAGTTTTTACATATGTCATTTTTTTTATTGCAATGTAGTTATTTTCAATTCCTTTCTCCTTCAAACGCAATTAACAAATCCCCATTGGGAATTGTTGTGGTAGAAGTATTTTAGTCTATGTGTGATGTCCTGACCATCACAATATTATCCTAGTATTTAAGCAGACACTTCTACCCAAATGTTCTCTTGAAAGCATGGTTTCTGAAATTACATTCCTCATGGGAATATTTGTATGACCGAACAATTATTGTCATTAGAAATACATTGTCTATCTCTCTCCCTCTCTTTATATATGATATGTTTCTTTTTATTATTTTAAGTGACACATGAAAGTTATTTGAATTCTTTTAGTCTATTGATACACAGTACATCTGGAAGACAAAGGGCAGAATGAAAAGAAACTATTCTGGAACTGTTGGCAGATGTGAACAGATCCACCCCCTATATGAATATGAAAAGAGAAGAAGATACCATTGCAGCCTGCAGAAGCTGGGTTAGGGTTCTTTTCTCTTTCTTTCTTTCTTTCTTTCTTTCTTTCTTTCTTTCTTTCTTTCTTTCTTTCTTTTTCCTTTTCTTTTCTTTTCTTTCTTTCTTTCCTTTCTTTCTTTCTTTCTTTTTCTTTCCTTTTCTTTTCTTTCTTTCTTTCCTTTCTTTCTTTCGAGGGGCACCTGGCTGGCTCAGTCAGTAGTGCTTATGATTCTTCATCTCCGGGTTGTGAGTTCAAGCCCCACACTAGGCATACACCTTGCTTAATTACAAAGAAAAAAAGAAAAAAGAAGTTACCATGAACATTTCATGATGAAGGTGAGAACAAGTTTTGATTGATTTTTGAAGAAATAGGAATTTTATTACTAGTTGTTTTTTATTACTAAGAGATAATTGATTAATGTTGAGTGGTTTGTTGTTCCTCTTCTTAATAGAGGATTAAAACAAACAGTAAGGCATAGTCCACTGGAATCCTTTCTACCTTTGTGATGTATGGAGAGAATATGCAAGTAGGACCTGAAGGTCTATGTGATACTGAAGAGAAGGTATAAGGGAACAGGGCTGTGAGAGCTGAGATTTGAGGCAGTGGCTAGAAAATGAATTATTGGAGTTTTATATTTCCGGTGTGGAGCGATTTCTGATGATGACCAAACCCCGGGTTGTTTCTGGATCTGTGTGTGAAAGGTTGAAGTGGGATAGAGACAGTCATTGCTGGTACACTGGTCCTCAAATAAAGTTCCCTGATTTGTCTCATTTGTTGATTTTTATTGTGTAAATACTGCCACTATGGCTGATTTCAAGTTACCAACATGTTATTAGTGTGGGGCTAGAAAGAGATATGAACAATCAGCTCGCAGGACATGGAATAAACTGGCTTCAACAACACATCACTGAATATAGGTGAAGGTTACTGAAGTTAAATAGGCATACTAATCACAAAGCTCTATTGTTAGATGGGCCATCTACCTGGCTATTGAAATCTAGGATTATGGCATGAATTTGATATTGAAGAGGAATGTGAACAAGTTTCCTAAATCTTCATTGCGTGAATAAGAGTTGGAGAGTGGTCAGTTGGTAAGAATGCATGAGAAGAGTAGGTTTTATAGGAGCCCGGGGTTGGAGACGTGGGGAGGGATGTTGTCAAGGAAGTAGTGGAAATGTTATTCAGATACTTTCAATTAACTCTAATAGCTGGCTTTTGTAATCTGTGTGTAAAGCTCTACATGATCCAATTTGTTGATCATGATAGTTGATAGTAATTCCAATCAAGCAACAAAGAAATCCAATATTCATAATTCACAATAACACCTTCCATTTTTTTCTCACTGTATCTCTCACATTGTAAAACCTCTTTCCCTCCTGTTAAAAGAAAAATTCCCATAATTTACTGATCTAGTAGGCTTTTATTCACCAATTCATGAAACGGGCAGCATGCAGTCTAGCAGAAAAGCTCACCAAGAAGCTGTACAAAATGAAAGACTTATAGGCACAAGGAAGCCGGCACGGGGAAGTCATACTAGGTAAAAGCAGATTGGTTATTGCAAGGTTACTTCCCCTTTGCAGGGAACAAAGGGACGCTTCAGAGCCGGGTTAGGTAACTTGTGTTGAATGGGGAACTGCCGATTAGTTACCTAGGCCTTCCTTTTCTGGGAGAACCAAGCACAGACATTTAGGTAAGGGGTGCTGGGTGGCTCAGTTGGGGAAGCACCTGACTCCTGATCTTAGGACCAATGTGTGGGGCTCAATGCAGAGCTCAATGAGGGGCTTGAAGTCAGGACCCTGAGACCAAGACCTTAGTTGAGATCAAGAGTTGGACACTTAACTGACTAAGCCACCTAGGCACCCTATCACGAACTCTTTTGTTGAAAAGATCTAAATAATAAAAGACCTAAATAATAAAAGATTGATACCTTTAAGAAGAAACTCTTACTATATTATCTAAGAGTTGACAAAGGAGTAAGGAATAGATTCAAAATGAAGGAAAAATCTGGACCTGATAAAAGAGGCTCTAGAGGGATCCATCGCCCCCTTCTACCATATGAGGACCCAGCCAGGATTTCCCAGCCTCCACAGCTGTAAGAAATAAATTTATGTTATTACCCAGTCTGTGGTATTTTGTAACAGCAACTCAAATGAACTAAGACCATAATAATCCCTTATGATTTTTTTAGAGGTTGCATTTCTGACCAGCTGACTTCTGTTCCAAGTCTGGGATTTTTGGGGCATCAAAGAAAACCCAGGCAACCAACCACCATATTGTTGCTCAGGTCCCTGGCTGGTCTGCTTTCTTCTCTCCACCTTTCAGAGTCATCTTATGTTTGTTTTATATCCAGTGTCCAGTGTTTTTAGATGTACTGAAGTAGCAGGAGGAATAGGGAAAAGTATATCTACTCTATGTGGCCAGAGTGCAGGTCCCCGTCTTCAGTTTCTGATGTAAGTGTGTGGATTGTGTCTTGCTGAGCTATTGTGGCCAAATCCTTTTTTTTTCAAGATGAAGTGTTCCTATTACTGGAAGATCATTATTGTCCATTTGGCAAATCTTCATTACTTCAGTGGCCTGAGATGCTTGGTGAATACAACCTCTGAATATATGTAAATATTTTAAGTTTTGACTTAGAGCAGACTACTTCTATGATAGCCACAGATTTACCCTAATTTCGTTTACGAGTAGGCATTTGTACATGAAAGTTTATTTGACAGATAAAATACGGTAGTTTAACTCTTCAAAGGCAGTTTACAGACATATCTGTTTTGGAATAATTATAGATGTTTCAAACCTGTATTTGATTTCATGGACAAATGAATAAGTGGAAGAGAAACACTGCCAGGAGGGAGTATAAATGTACATTCAAATAACTTTAATGGTTAAATTATGGCTTCAACTCTTACTGACAAGAATGTCAAATCCATTTCTCATAGTTAAATTGATTGGCCCAGTAATCTGAAATAAATGGTCTGAGATTGTGAGTTTACATTTTAAAATCCTTTCAATTTAGTCAGAGGGAGTGGCCACATCTCTCTCTCTCTCTCACACACACACACACACACATACACACATGCACACACTTCTATGGAAAATGTATGGCTGTTCTGCCTAAGAAAAATTCCATGTTCTGATTTTGTTAATAAATTTCCCTCTCTTGTTCACATAGCTTTGCAGCATAAACAATGCATTGTCCTGCACCAAGGATTAGTATGTGTTTCATAGCACAGGTGTGAGACCTGGACGTCGCCAGTATTAAGCATTGATTGTATCATCATGCAATGGTGAGTAGAGGATGTAAAGCTAGGGAAGAAATGTAGGCTTTTAAAATGTGAAGCAAAATCGTTCTGGGATTTTTTGAAATGTCAAGAGGCCCAAATATGAATTTAAGTTAGAGTTTTATAAAATAACGTTAAGTTCTCCTCTTAATGCATTTTCATATAATTTTCTTTAGGCTCCCTCAACACCCTCTAGGCCAGTAGAGCTTCACAATTATTTAAAAATCAATCCCTAAGTCAGTATCCTTTCTCTGTAATTTTAGTATCCTCCAATCTCCTAAGGACAGCTGCAAGTTGAAATGATTTTGGAGAACTGTGAACAAAAATCTAATAAAAGAATGGCTTCATTTTGCAGGGAAGTGTGTATTAGGTAATTGACAGAGAATGACCAGGAACACGGATGTAGGAGTAGGTCAGACAGATTGAATTGTTAAGTATTTTGAACACACTGTAAATGAGATTTTGAAATCAATATGCCATTTTTGTTGCATCTAATAAGAACTTTTAAAGATAAAGGCAAGATGGAAAGATGTAATACTGCTTTGGTTTAGCTGCTAAAGCAAATGGAAGTGCTAAGTTCCCCAGGATCTCTTGAAAAAGGCAGACTACACTCTTATATAATCTTGCCTTTAGAAAACATGTTTATAATCGTATGTGAAATAATTGTACATACATAATAACTGTATATACTGTGGCAATAAACGTGATGCTAATTTTCATCTTGGAACACCTACCTGATTTTTTATTGTTGTTTTAGGGCTGACGTGGGTTTTCTGTAACAGCACTTTTTGTTTTTGAGGTTTATTTTTTAGGGCACCTGGGTGGTTCAATTGGTAAGCCTCTGACTCTTGATTTCCACTCAGGTCATGATCTCAGGGTCCTGGGATTGAGCCCTGCTCTGGGATCTGTGTGCTCAGTGCAGAGTCTGCTGGAGATTTTCTCCCTCTCCCTTTGCACCTCCCTCGGCTCTCGCATGCACGCGCTCACACGCACTCCCTCAAATAAATAAATAAGATCTTTAAAAAAAATAAAGTTTATTTTTTAGTAATCTCTATATCTGACGTGGTTCAAACTCATAACCCCAAGATCGAGAGTCATATGCTCTTCCAACTGAGCCAGCCAGGGACCCCCCCATAACAGGTTTTGGCTGGACACAAACCTACTGAGGTTTCTCCATCCTTTATTACGCTGCATTCAAACAGAGGAATTCAAAGCAGCCCCGAGTAGATCTCAAGGAACTAGTGTCCTAAGTGGAACAGGAACATTTGGTTCCTTACCCAATAGCCATTTCCTTCTTTTGATGTTGTTTTTGTTGTTGTTGTTGTTATTGCTAGAGCCCCATGTTTGTTTGGGTTCCGCTCTTTCTCTGCAGTCCTGTGCTTAGAGAAGAGATCAATCCTGGTAGGTGCAAGCTAGATAAGGCCCTTTCCCTTAGCCAATGATTGGTCTAGAGGTGTGACTATCAGCCAGTTTGGCCAAGGAGACATGAGAAATATGCTGGAAGAACTTCTGGGAAGGTTTTCCTTGCTTTCAAAAAAGACCCAGAAAGGAGGTAATCCTCTTTTCTTCTGCACGTTGTGGCTAAATGTGACCCTTGAACTACTCTAACTCTCTAGACTCTAGAAGGAAGTGGGTCACACCAAGGACAGCAGAGCAGAAGATGGAAAGGCCAGGCTTGATGACAACATTGAGCTTCTGAACTTGGAATGAAATTTGGAGCTGCCCTACACCCAGACTTGTTGATGAGATGTTACGTGTCCTTCTGTGTAGGCCCCTTGAGTCAAGATTCTTTATTACTTATAACTGAAAAGATCCTGTTGAAATAGTTTGGTATCACAGCACCCTTGGCTTGTGTAACATCTTCCACTTAGATAACATACTCCTTTAAGCAGTGATGAACATTAATTAATCTTTGTATTCTGTAGGGAGTTTAGAAATGCCAGATTAGTCTGCTTTTACCCATTGTGGTGAAGGAAAAAAGAATTTGACAATAATAGCTACCATTTACTGAATATCTGCTGCATGTGAGGCACTGTGCCAAATGCTTTAGGTATATTATCTCATTTAATTATCACAAAATGCCTAGGTATTATTGCCACTTTTTTTTTTTAACAAGTAAGGAAACTGAAGCTCAGGAATTTTAATCCACTTGTGCAATATGAAACACTAGTAAGAGGTAGAAAGGGATTGAACAGAAGTCTCTTTTTGATAAACTTATGCACCTAATTTGGCCAATTCCCTTTTATTAGGCATTATGTACTGGTCATTAAGGATGATTAAAAAAAAAAAGATAAAGTCAAAATTGCTTTGTAGCTTTGGAAAATTATCAGGACTGTCTAGCCAGGAGAGAAAAAATGAATGCTGAAGGACTATCAAAAGCAGGCTTCTAAGGGTGCTGTTGCTCGTCTCCCAGTGATGTGTGATGGTGGGAGGGAGACCTGATAGTGATGGAGTCACAGAGGGTGATGGTTAAGGAGCCCAGGGTCTGAGCCAGCCTGCCCGGGATGCATCCTAAGTGCTTCCGCATGCATGGGCCATCAGGTTGGAGAACTGGGATTCTGCGGAATCATGCTGTTGCTGCAGGTGAGCTTTTTAAGGATAAAAGGTGAGAATGGGGCGGGGCGCCTGGCTGGCTCAGTCAGGGGAGTGTGCCACTTTTGATCTCGGGGTTGTAGGTTCAAGCCCGACGTGGGGTGTAGAGATTACTTTAAAAAAATAATATCTTTTAAAAAATGTGAGAGGGGAGAATCATGTTCTACATGAATCCAAACTGAATTTTCTCCTCAAAGCAAAGGGATTTACAGGTTGTTGGGGGTGGGAGGGGTAAGGGATAGGTCCATAATTTAACATAATATGCTGGTTTAGATGAAACTGAGCCCATGGCAGCCTCTATGGCAGCATAGTATAGGCCCCAGGGACAATCTAGCCAAGATTTCCATTCAGGATTCCTTCTACGAGAGAAATAGACTCTCTCAGCCCATGAATTCCATGAAATAAACTGATTAATTCTCTCATCAGTGTTTTCAGGATGGCAATGTCAAGCACCCTAGATCCATTCAAATTTCTGTTCAAGGTTCTGAAACAAATACTGGACCATGATATTACAGCAGAAATAGCTGACCTTCCATGTACGTTTCTTAATGTTGCCCGTTTCCATATCTATCTCCACAAAATATACTGGGAATGGAGGTAGACTTCAGATTCCAGCAATAGTACTGAAAGGCCAGAAGGATCTGAAATCTTAGAAAGGAGCTGGAAGTGAATGAAATAAACTGGTCAGAGAGAGAAGTGGTCCACAGCCCCCATTGTCTTCCCCAGGTAGAGGTCGGGTGTAGCTTGTTCCCAGAAGATGAAATTCTTCCCAAGCCTGAGAGTTCCAGTGCTCTTCCTGACAATCTGTCTTGTGGATTTCAGACTTGCCTAACCAGTCCCCATGATCACATAAGCCAATTCCTTGCAACAAATCTCTTTTTTGTTCTGATTCTCTGCTTGAACCCTGGTTGATAAACAGTGATGAAGAGAAACGAGAAGCTAGAAAAGAAAAAATGTTATGCCTAGAGAAATAAAGATAAGGATGACAGGAAATCCCTCATCACCACAATCACCAAAATACACAATTGAGAAGATAGTTGTACAACATCCTTAAAATAACAACAAAAAATTGTCAGCCTAAAAATTACAAATATTACAAAGTACAAATATCTTTCAGAAACGAAGGTAAAACAAATATGTTCCAGGCATATAAAAGTTAAAAGAAATAATCACTCAGATCTGCACTATAAAAAAATACAAATAGTTTTTAAAAATAGGCTTTAATTTTTAGAGTAGCTTTAAGTTTATAAGAAAATTGCACAGGAAGTAGAATTGCCTTATATCTCCTCTCCCATCCCACAATTTCCCCTATTATTGACATTTTGCATCAGTGTGATACATTCATTATTATAAACCTATATTGACATATTTTTTACTAATGTCCATAGTTAGGGTTTACCTTTCATGTTGTACCGTTCTATGGATTTTGAGGTAAGCACATTCATGTATCCCCGATTACAATATTACACAGAATGGTTTCACTGCCCTAAAAATGCTCTGTGCTCCCCCTCCTCTCCCTGAACCCCTGACAGCAACTGATCTTTAAACCGTCTCCATAGTTTTGCCTTTTCCAGAATGTTGTATGGTTGTAAGCACATAGTACGTAGACTTTTCAGACTGGTTTCTTTCACTTAGAAATACACATTTAAGGTTCCTCCATATCCTTTTTGTGGCTAAATAGATCATTTCTTTGTTTTTTTTTTCTTTTAAATGGTAATTTCTTAAAAGATTTTATTTTTAAGTAATCTCTACACCCAGCATGAGGCTCAAACTCAGAATTGTGAGATCAACAGTCAAATGCTCTATCAACTGAGCCAGCCAGGCGTCCCTCATTTCTTTGAAATGTAAGTTTTTCAGGCAGAAGGAAAATGATTCCAGATAGAAATCTATCTCTCTGCTGGAAACCATATCTACACCAGAAATGCTAACTATATGGGTAGATATATATGATTTTTTAATTTAAATATCTTCAAAAGACAACTGGCCTTTTAAACAAACAAAACATAGTATGGAATTTATTTATTTATTTATTTATTTATTTATTTATTTATTTATTTTAAAGATTCTATTTATTTATTTGACACAGAGAGAGAGACAGCCAGCAAGAGAGGGAACACAAGCAGGGGGAGTGGGAGAGGAAGAAGCAGGCTCATAGTGGAGGAGCCTGATGTGGGGCTC
>NC_048231.1:6561471-6616783 GCF_002007445.2 Ailuropoda melanoleuca | reverse complement strand
CTTTTCTTTTCTTTCTTTCTTTCCTTTCTTTCTTTCGAGGGGCACCTGGCTGGCTCAGTCAGTAGTGCTTATGATTCTTCATCTCCGGGTTGTGAGTTCAAGCCCCACACTAGGCATACACCTTGCTTAATTACAAAGAAAAAAAGAAAAAAGAAGTTACCATGAACATTTCATGATGAAGGTGAGAACAAGTTTTGATTGATTTTTGAAGAAATAGGAATTTTATTACTAGTTGTTTTTTATTACTAAGAGATAATTGATTAATGTTGAGTGGTTTGTTGTTCCTCTTCTTAATAGAGGATTAAAACAAACAGTAAGGCATAGTCCACTGGAATCCTTTCTACCTTTGTGATGTATGGAGAGAATATGCAAGTAGGACCTGAAGGTCTATGTGATACTGAAGAGAAGGTATAAGGGAACAGGGCTGTGAGAGCTGAGATTTGAGGCAGTGGCTAGAAAATGAATTATTGGAGTTTTATATTTCCGGTGTGGAGCGATTTCTGATGATGACCAAACCCCGGGTTGTTTCTGGATCTGTGTGTGAAAGGTTGAAGTGGGATAGAGACAGTCATTGCTGGTACACTGGTCCTCAAATAAAGTTCCCTGATTTGTAGCATTTGTTGATTTTTATTGTGTAAATACTGCCACTATGGCTGATTTCAAGTTACCAACATGTTATTAGTGTGGGGCTAGAAAGAGATATGAACAATCAGCTCGCAGGACATGGAATAAACTGGCTTCAACAACACATCACTGAATATAGGTGAAGGTTACTGAAGTTAAATAGGCATACTAATCACAAAGCTCTATTGTTAGATGGGCCATCTACCTGGCTATTGAAATCTAGGATTATGGCATGAATTTGATATTGAAGAGGAATGTGAACAAGTTTCCTAAATCTTCATTGCGTGAATAAGAGTTGGAGAGTGGTCAGTTGGTAAGAATGCATGAGAAGAGTAGGTTTTATAGGAGCCCGGGGTTGGAGACGTGGGGAGGGATGTTGTCAAGGAAGTAGTGGAAATGTTATTCAGATACCTTCAATTAACTCTAATAGCTGGCTTTTGTAATCTGTGTGTAAAGCTCTACATGATCCAATTTGTTGATCATGATAGTTGATAGTAATTCCAATCAAGCAACAAAGAAATCCAATATTCATAATTCACAATAACACCTTCCATTTTTTTCTCACTGTATCTCTCACATTGTAAAACCTCTTTCCCTCCTGTTAAAAGAAAAATTCCCATAATTTACTGATCTAGTAGGCTTTTATTCACCAATTCATGAAACGGGCAGCATGCAGTCTAGCAGAAAAGCTCACCAAGAAGCTGTACAAAATGAAAGACTTATAGGCACAAGGAAGCCGGCACGGGGAAGTCATACTAGGTAAAAGCAGATTGGTTATTGCAAGGTTACTTCCCCTTTGCAGGGAACAAAGGGACGCTTCAGAGCCGGGTTAGGTAACTTGTGTTGAATGGGGAACTGCCGATTAGTTACCTAGGCCTTCCTTTTCTGGGAGAACCAAGCACAGACATTTAGGTAAGGGGTGCTGGGTGGCTCAGTTGGGGAAGCACCTGACTCCTGATCTTAGGACCAATGTGTGGGGCTCAATGCAGAGCTCAATGAGGGGCTTGAAGTCAGGACCCTGAGACCAAGACCTTAGTTGAGATCAAGAGTTGGACACTTAACTGACTAAGCCACCTAGGCACCCTATCACGAACTCTTTTGTTGAAAAGATCTAAATAATAAAAGACCTAAATAATAAAAGATTGATACCTTTAAGAAGAAACTCTTACTATATTATCTAAGAGTTGACAAAGGAGTAAGGAATAGATTCAAAATGAAGGAAAAATCTGGACCTGATAAAAGAGGCTCTAGAGGGATCCATCGCCCCCTTCTACCATATGAGGACCCAGCCAGGATTTCCCAGCCTCCACAGCTGTAAGAAATAAATTTATGTTATTACCCAGTCTGTGGTATTTTGTAACAGCAACTCAAATGAACTAAGACCATAATAATCCCTTATGATTTTTTTAGAGGTTGCATTTCTGACCAGCTGACTTCTGTTCCAAGTCTGGGATATTTGGGGCATCAAAGAAAACCCAGGCAACCAACCACCATATTGTTGCTCAGGTCCCTGGCTGGTCTGCTTTCTTCTCTCCACCTTTCAGAGTCATCTTATGTTTGTTTTATATCCAGTGTCCAGTGTTTTTAGATGTACTGAAGTAGCAGGAGGAATAGGGAAAAGTATATCTACTCTATGTGGCCAGAGTGCAGGTCCCCGTCTTCAGTTTCTGATGTAAGTGTGTGGATTGTGTCTTGCTGAGCTATTGTGGCCAAATCCTTTTTTTTCAAGATGAAGTGTTCCTATTACTGGAAGATCATTATTGTCCATTTGGCAAATCTTCATTACTTCAGTGGCCTGAGATGCTTGGTGAATACAACCTCTGAATATATGTAAATATTTTAAGTTTTGACTTAGAGCAGACTACTTCTATGATAGCCACAGATTTACCCTAATTTCGTTTACGAGTAGGCATTTGTACATGAAAGTTTATTTGACAGATAAAATACGGTAGTTTAACTCTTCAAAGGCAGTTTACAGACATATCTGTTTTGGAATAATTATAGATGTTTCAAACCTGTATTTGATTTCATGGACAAATGAATAAGTGGAAGAGAAACACTGCCAGGAGGGAGTATAAATGTACATTCAAATAACTTTAATGGTTAAATTATGGCTTCAACTCTTACTGACAAGAATGTCAAATCCATTTCTCATAGTTAAATTGATTGGCCCAGTAATCTGAAATAAATGGTCTGAGATTGTGAGTTTACATTTTAAAATCCTTTCAATTTAGTCAGAGGGAGTGGCCACATCTCTCTCTCTCTCTCACACACACACACACACACATACACACATGCACACACTTCTATGGAAAATGTATGGCTGTTCTGCCTAAGAAAAATTCCATGTTCTGATTTTGTTAATAAATTTCCCTCTCTTGTTCACATAGCTTTGCAGCATAAACAATGCATTGTCCTGCACCAAGGATTAGTATGTGTTTCATAGCACAGGTGTGAGACCTGGACGTCGCCAGTATTAAGCATTGATTGTATCATCATGCAATGGTGAGTAGAGGATGTAAAGCTAGGGAAGAAATGTAGGCTTTTAAAATGTGAAGCAAAATCGTTCTGGGATTTTTTGAAATGTCAAGAGGCCCAAATATGAATTTAAGTTAGAGTTTTATAAAATAACGTTAAGTTCTCCTCTTAATGCATTTTCATATAATTTTCTTTAGGCTCCCTCAACACCCTCTAGGCCAGTAGAGCTTCACAATTATTTAAAAATCAATCCCTAAGTCAGTATCCTTTCTCTGTAATTTTAGTATCCTCCAATCTCCTAAGGACAGCTGCAAGTTGAAATGATTTTGGAGAACTGTGAACAAAAATCTAATAAAAGAATGGCTTCATTTTGCAGGGAAGTGTGTATTAGGTAATTGACAGAGAATGACCAGGAACACGGATGTAGGAGTAGGTCAGACAGATTGAATTGTTAAGTATTTTGAACACACTGTAAATGAGATTTTGAAATCAATATGCCATTTTTGTTGCATCTAATAAGAACTTTTAAAGATAAAGGCAAGATGGAAAGATGTAATACTGCTTTGGTTTAGCTGCTAAAGCAAATGGAAGTGCTAAGTTCCCCAGGATCTCTTGAAAAAGGCAGACTACACTCTTATATAATCTTGCCTTTAGAAAACATGTTTATAATCGTATGTGAAATAATTGTACATACATAATAACTGTATATACTGTGGCAATAAACGTGATGCTAATTTTCATCTTGGAACACCTACCTGATTTTTTATTGTTGTTTTAGGGCTGACGTGGGTTTTCTGTAACAGCACTTTTTGTTTTTGAGGTTTATTTTTTAGGGCACCTGGGTGGTTCAATTGGTAAGCCTCTGACTCTTGATTTCCACTCAGGTCATGATCTCAGGGTCCTGGGATTGAGCCCTGCTCTGGGATCTGTGTGCTCAGTGCAGAGTCTGCTGGAGATTTTCTCCCTCTCCCTTTGCACCTCCCTCGGCTCTCGCATGCACGCGCTCACACGCACTCCCTCAAATAAATAAATAAGATCTTTAAAAAAAATAAAGTTTATTTTTTAGTAATCTCTATATCTGACGTGGTTCAAACTCATAACCCCAAGATCGAGAGTCATATGCTCTTCCAACTGAGCCAGCCAGGGACCCCCCCATAACAGGTTTTGGCTGGACACAAACCTACTGAGGTTTCTCCATCCTTTATTACGCTGCATTCAAACAGAGGAATTCAAAGCAGCCCTGAGTAGATCTCAAGGAACTAGTGTCCTAAGTGGAACAGGAACATTTGGTTCCTTACCCAATAGCCATTTCCTTCTTTTGTTGTTGTTTTTGTTGTTGTTGTTGTTATTGCTAGAGCCCCATGTTTGTTTGGGTTCCGCTCTTTCTCTGCAGTCCTGTGCTTAGAGAAGAGATCAATCCTGGTAGGTGCAAGCTAGATAAGGCCCTTTCCCTTAGCCAATGATTGGTCTAGAGGTGTGACTATCAGCCAGTTTGGCCAAGGAGACATGAGAAATATGCTGGAAGAACTTCTGGGAAGGTTTTCCTTGCTTTCAAAAAAGACCCAGGAAGGAGGTAATCCTCTTTTCTTCTGCACGTTGTGGCTAAATGTGACCCTTGAACTACTCTAACTCTCTAGACTCTAGAAGGAAGTGGGTCACACCAAGGACAGCAGAGCAGAAGATGGAAAGGCCAGGCTTGATGACAACATTGAGCTTCTGAACTTGGAATGAAATTTGGAGCTGCCCTACACCCAGACTTGTTGATGAGATGTTACGTGTCCTTCTGTGTAGGCCCCTTGAGTCAAGATTCTTTATTACTTATAACTGAAAAGATCCTGTTGAAATAGTTTGGTATCACAGCACCCTTGGCTTGTGTAACATCTTCCACTTAGATAACATACTCCTTTAAGCAGTGATGAACATTAATTAATCTTTGTATTCTGTAGGGAGTTTAGAAATGCCAGATTAGTCTGCTTTTACCCATTGTGGTGAAGGAAAAAAGAATTTGGCAATAATAGCTACCATTTACTGAATATCTGCTGCATGTGAGGCACTGTGCCAAATGCTTTAGGTATATTATCTCATTTAATTATCACAAAATGCCTAGGTATTATTGCCACTTTTTTTTTTTAACAAGTAAGGAAACTGAAGCTCAGGAATTTTAATCCACTTGTGCAATATGAAACACTAGTAAGAGGTAGAAAGGGATTGAACAGAAGTCTCTTTTTGATAAACTTATGCACCTAATTTGGCCAATTCCCTTTTATTAGGCATTATGTACTGGTCATTAAGGATGATTAAAAAAAAAAAGATAAAGTCAAAATTGCTTTGTAGCTTTGGAAAATTATCAGGACTGTCTAGCCAGGAGAGAAAAAATGAATGCTGAAGGACTATCAAAAGCAGGCTTCTAAGGGTGCTGTTGCTCGTCTCCCAGTGATGTGTGATGGTGGGAGGGAGACCTGATAGTGATGGAGTCACAGAGGGTGATGGTTAAGGAGCCCAGGGTCTGAGCCAGCCTGCCCGGGATGCATCCTAAGTGCTTCCGCATGCATGGGCCATCAGGTTGGAGAACTGGGATTCTGCGGAATCATGCTGTTGCTGCAGGTGAGCTTTTTAAGGATAAAAGGTGAGAATGGGGCGGGGCGCCTGGCTGGCTCAGTCAGGGGAGTGTGCCACTTTTGATCTCGGGGTTGTAGGTTCAAGCCCGACGTGGGGTGTAGAGATTACTTTAAAAAAATAATATCTTTAAAAAAATGTGAGAGGGGAGAATCATGTTCTACATGAATCCAAACTGAATTTTCTCCTCAAAGCAAAGGGATTTACAGGTTGTTGGGGGTGGGAGGGGTAAGGGATAGGTCCATAATTTAACATAATATGCTGGTTTAGATGAAACTGAGCCCATGGCAGCCTCTATGGCAGCATAGTATAGGCCCCAGGGACAATCTAGCCAAGATTTCCATTCAGGATTCCTTCTACGAGAGAAATAGACTCTCTCAGCCCATGAATTCCATGAAATAAACTGATTAATTCTCTCATCAGTGTTTTCAGGATGGCAATGTCAAGCACCCTAGATCCATTCAAATTTCTGTTCAAGGTTCTGAAACAAATACTGGACCATGATATTACAGCAGAAATAGCTGACCTTCCATGTACGTTTCTTAATGTTGCCCGTTTCCATATCTATCTCCACAAAATATACTGGGAATGGAGGTAGACTTCAGATTCCAGCAATAGTACTGAAAGGCCAGAAGGATCTGAAATCTTAGAAAGGAGCTGGAAGTGAATGAAATAAACTGGTCAGAGAGAGAAGTGGTCCACAGCCCCCATTGTCTTCCCCAGGTAGAGGTCGGGTGTAGCTTGTTCCCAGAAGATGAAATTCTTCCCAAGCCTGAGAGTTCCAGTGCTCTTCCTGACAATCTGTCTTGTGGATTTCAGACTTGCCTAACCAGTCCCCATGATCACATAAGCCAATTCCTTGCAACAAATCTCTTTTTTGTTCTGATTCTCTGCTTGAACCCTGGTTGATAAACAGTGATGAAGAGAAACGAGAAGCTAGAAAAGAAAAAATGTTATGCCTAGAGAAATAAAGATAAGGATGACAGGAAATCCCTCATCACCACAATCACCAAAATACACAATTGAGAAGATAGTTGTACAACATCCTTAAAATAACAACAAAAAATTGTCAGCCTAAAAATTACAAATATTACAAAGTACAAATATCTTTCAGAAACGAAGGTAAAACAAATATGTTCCAGGCATATAAAAGTTAAAAGAAATAATCACTCAGATCTGCACTATAAAAAAATACAAATAGTTTTTAAAAATAGGCTTTAATTTTTAGAGTAGCTTTAAGTTTATAAGAAAATTGCACAGGAAGTAGAATTGCCTTATATCTCCTCTCCCATCCCACAATTTCCCCTATTATTGACATTTTGCATCAGTGTGATACATTCATTATTATAAACCTATATTGACATATTTTTTACTAGTGTCCATAGTTAGGGTTTACCTTTCATGTTGTACCGTTCTATGGATTTTGAGGTAAGCACATTCATGTATCCCCGATTACAATATTACACAGAATGGTTTCACTGCCCTAAAAATGCTCTGTGCTCCCCCTCCTCTCCCTGAACCCCTGACAGCAACTGATCTTTAAACCGTCTCCATAGTTTTGCCTTTTCCAGAATGTTGTATGGTTGTAAGCACATAGTACGTAGACTTTTCAGACTGGTTTCTTTCACTTAGAAATACACATTTAAGGTTCCTCCATATCCTTTTTGTGGCTAAATAGATCATTTCTTTGTTTTTTTTTCTTTTAAATGGTAATTTCTTAAAAGATTTTATTTTTAAGTAATCTCTACACCCAGCATGAGGCTCAAACTCAGAATTGTGAGATCAACAGTCAAATGCTCTATCAACTGAGCCAGCCAGGCGTCCCTCATTTCTTTGAAATGTAAGTTTTTCAGGCAGAAGGAAAATGATTCCAGATAGAAATCTATCTCTCTGCTGGAAACCATATCTACACCAGAAATGCTAACTATATGGGTAGATATATATGATTTTTTAATTTAAATATCTTCAAAAGACAACTGGCCTTTTAAACAAACAAAACATAGTATGGAATTTATTTATTTATTTATTTATTTTANTAATTTAAATATCTTCAAAAGACAACTGGCCTTTTAAACAAACAAAACATAGTATGGAATTTATTTATTTATTTATTTATTTATTTATTTATTTATTTATTTTAAAGATTCTATTTATTTATTTGACAGAGAGAGAGACAGCCAGCAAGAGAGGGAACACAAGCAGGGGGAGTGGGAGAGGAAGAAGCAGGCTCATAGTGGAGGAGCCTGATGTGGGGCTCGATCCCAGAATGCCAGGATCACACCCTGAGCCGAAGGCAGACGCTTAACGACTGCGCCACCCAGGTGCCCCCATAGTATGGAATTTGTAACATAAAATTATAAATCCTAAAGAACACAGAAGAAAAGGAAAAAACTCCCAAAGAACTCATGGGGTGAACAGAAAACAAACAGCAACTCATTCTAGGATGAGAGCATTACCTTGATATCAAAACCTGACAAAGATATTCCAAGAAAAGAAAACCACAGATCAATTGCGAAGAAAAGTTTAATCAAATCTAACGGTATGTAGGGGCACTTGGGTGGCACAGTTGGTTAAGCACCCAACTCAGAGTTCTGGCTCAGGTTGGGATCTCAGGGTTGTGAGATCAAGCCCCATATCGGGCTCCCCGCTCACCGTGGAGTCTCCTTGGGTTTCTCTCTCGCTCCCTCTGCCCCTCCCCCCCAAATAAGTAAACCTTAAAAAAAATTTAATGGTATGTAAGAAGGATAATCCATTATGACCACTGGGTTTTATCCTAGGAATGTAAGAGTTCACTTAAAAAAACAATCAACTTCTGAAACCAGTAGTGTACTGTATGTTAACTAAAATTTAAATAAAAATAAAAAAACCCAACATTCACCATATAATAAGAAATAAGAGCCAAATGATTATCTCAGCAGATGTTTTAGTCTTTTCTGTCTGCTTTAACAAAATATAGACTAAGGGACAACAGAAATTTCTTTCTCACAGTACTGGAGGCTAGAAGTCCAAGNTGTGTTCCCTCTCTCGCTGGCTGTCTCTATCTCTGTCTTATAAATAAAATAAAAAATCTTTAAAAAAAAAAATAAAAAAAATAAAAAAATAAAAAAACCCAACATTCACCATATAATAAGAAATAAGAGCCAAATGATTATCTCAGCAGATGTTTAAGTCTTTTCTGTCTGCTTTAACAAAATATAGACTAAGGGACAACAGAAATTTCTTTCTCACAGTACTGGAGGCTAGAAGTCCAAGCTCAAATGCTGGTAGATTTGGTGTGTTGTCTGGCGAGAACCAGCCTCCTGATTCATGGCTGGTACCTTCTCCCTGTGTCCTGCTATGGTAGAGGCAGCAAGGAATATCTCCGGAGCGTCTCTCATAAAGGCACTAATCCCATTCATGAGGATTCCTCCCTCATGACTGATAGCCTCCCACTGCCCCACCTACTAATACCATAGTGATTATTATTTTTTTTTAAAGATTTTTTATTTATTTATTAGACAGAGATAGAGACAGCCAGCTAGAGAGGGAACACAAGCAGGGGGAGTGGGAGAGGAAGAAGCAGGCTCATAGCTGAGGAGCCTGACGTGGGGCTCGATCCCATAACGCCGGGATCACGCCCTGAGCTGAAGGCAGACGCTTAACCGCTGTGCCACCCAGGCGCCCCGCCACCTACTAATACCATAACTTTTAGGGATTAAGATNCTCATAAAGGCACTAATCCCATTCATGAGGATTCCTCCCTCATGACTGATAGCCTCCCACTGCCCCACCTACTAATACCATAACTTTTAGGGATTAAGATTTTTTTTTAAGATTTTATTTATTATTTATTTGAAAGAGAGAGAGAGAAAGAGCGAGCACAAGCAGAGGGAGGGGCAGAGGGAGAAGGAGAAGCAGACTCCCTGCTGAGCAGGGAGGCCGACTCGGGGCTCACTCCCAAGACCCCAAGATCATGACCCGAGCTGAAGGCAGGCATTTAACCAACTGAGCCATGCAGTCACCCCCTGGGGGTTAAGATTTCAACATATGAATTATGAAGAGGGGAACACAAACATTCAGATCACAGTTGACACAAAAAAGCATTTGACAAAATCCAATGTCCACTCCCGGTAGAAATTCTAAACAAACTAGGAATAGAATGGTCTTTATTTATCTTTTTCTAGGTCCTGTGTCCTTGAAATAAAATCTGTCAGAATGCCATGAAGTTTTGTGTTGTCTCTGGTGGCAGAGATGGACATTACTTTGAAGGCAGGACCGAGTTGAACAGAAGCACTTGGGTAAGAAGAAAAGACTAGTTAGTCCAGCTAATTCTCCTCAGAGAGCCAAAATGCAGTAGTTTCTTGCTTAATTGAGTATCATTTTCCTGTAGTCCCATTTTCTTGCTTCTCTTCATGTTCTATTTCATGGTTCCATAGCTATTCAGGAATTAAAACTCTGTGTGTGTGTGTGTGTGTGTGTGNTCCTGTAGTCCCATTTTCTTGCTTCTCTTCATGTTCTATTTCATGGTTCCATAGCTATTCAGGAATTAAAACAGTGTGTGTGTGTGTGTGTGTGTGTGTGTGTGTATATATATACACATATATATGTATATATATTCAAACTTTGTTACTTTGGAATTACAATTTGAAAAACAATTACATTTTATTTTTTATTCTTTATATTAATAGAGCATAAATTATATAAAAATTCAAAAAAATAATTGGTGAATTTCTGAAACAAAGGCAAGAGATATAACTGCTATGGTCTCATTATTTGTGTGTCCTCAAAATTCATATATGGAAAACTAATGCCCAAGGTGATGGTATTAGGAGGTGGAGCGTTTGGGGGTCTTTGGGAGGCGATGAAGTCATGAAGGTGGAGCCTCATGGGGTTAGTACCCTTATAATAAAGACCTCAGCGAGATCCCTCCTGTTGTCCACATGGCAAGTAGGCAGTTTACAATCCAGAAGAGGGCATTTGCTGGAACCTAACCATGCTGGCACCCTGGTCTTGGATTCCCATGTTTCCAGAACTGTGAGAATAAATTTCTGTTGTTTATAAGCCCACCCAGTCTGTGGTATTTTGTTACAGCAGAATGAATAGACTAAAACAATAACTTCTAGGATGTAATTGTAAATTATGTATGTTTTCATGTTAGTACTCATTCAAATGTTATTATTCATCCAAACAGTGTTGTCCTATCAACAGAAGCCTGACATGCATGATAACGATTGAATTCAGTCATCTTTGATTTTTTGCCAACTTTCAGTCCTAATAAACATAGCTTTAGATACACTTTTTCATTTGTGTCATTTCAAAGGTATGTTTGCAAAATACATTTGTACAATAAATACATTTTGTTTAACAATTTGTTGGCTTATTTCTTATGTTTAAAAATTTAAATGTGTAACATGTAAGCCTTCATGTGTACCCTTCTCTTAGGCCCTCAAAATGTTAGGGCCTGAAGGAAGGACTCTTTCAGGTTTTGCTTTGGTAGTCAGCTGTGGAAAGTCACCTGAGTATGAGGTGTCCCTGGCTAATTTCCTCTCCTTCCTTTCATCTCTCTTGTATTTGTTGTGGAAAACTGGGGACAGGGGGAAATGAATCTCCTGGAGATCAGTTTACACACTTTCCCTTTCCAGTGGAGAATCAAAATGGGTGAGGAACGCCTCATGTAACAGAAGAGGCATCATGAAGACCACACTTTACTCAACAACCTGCAAAAAGACTGGCTGCCTTCCTAGCCCCCCTCAGCCCTCAGTGCTGGAGGATGCCTGAAAGTCCACCCTTAGAATTTTATTTTAAGATCTTCATCCTTCTCTTAGTGTCCTGTATTTCAGGAGATTTGATTTTGGGAAAGGAGCAGAGAAGACCTGCATCTCCAGTGCAGCAGGGTAGAAGAACCACAAAGCATGGGGAAGCTGAGACAGAGATGAGGGGAGGTGGGAAGGAGATGAGGGGAGAGGGGAGGTGGGCGGGAAATGAGGAGAGGTGGAGGGGACGAAGGGAGGTGGGAGGAGATGGGGGTAGGTGGGCGGAGGTGAGGGGAAGTGGGAGGAGATGAGGGGAGGTGGGAAGAAGATGGGGTGAGATTAAATGGAGATGAGAGGAAATGGGAAGTAGATGAGGTGATGCAGGATGCAGTTGGGGGAGGCAATGAGAAGGAGAAAAAAGTCTAACTACTCTTGCTGCCATTTTGCCTAGGGCTGCTGGAAGGAAGGGGAACATTTAATTTAATTTAATTTAATTTTTACTTTTATTTAAATTCTAGTTAACATACAGAACAGTATTGGTTGCCAGAGTAGAATTCAGTTATTTATCACTTACATACAACACCCAGTGCTCATCACAAGTGCCCTCCTTAATGGCCCTCACCCATTTAGCCCAACCCCCACCCACATCCCTCCATCAACCCTCAGTTTGTTCTCTGTAATTAAGAGTCTCTTATGGTTTGCCTCCCTCTCTGTTTTCATCTTATTTTATTTTTCTTTCCCTTCTCCTATGTTTATCTGTTTTGTTTATTAAATTCCACATATGAATGAAATCATAGGGTATTTATCTTTCTCTGGCTGACTTATCTCACTTAGCATAATACACTCTAGGTCCATCCATGTTGTTCCAAATGGCAAGATCTCATTAATTTAATTTAATTTATCTGAGAGAGAGCGAGAGAGAGATAGCATAAGCAGGGTGAGGGGCAGAGGGAGAAGCAGGCTATCCACCGAGCAGGGAGTCCGATGTGGGACTCGATCCTGGGACTCCAGGATCATGACGTGAGCCGAAGGCAGATGCTTAACTGACTGAGCCACCTAGGCACTCAATTTCATTTGTTTTTTATGACTGAATAATATTCCGTTGTATATACATATACCACATATTTTTTAAAGGTTTTATTTATTTATTTGTGAGGGAGAAAGCAAATGAGAGCACAAGAGCAGGGGGAGGGAGAAGCAGACTCCCCACTAAGCAGGGAGCCCAATGCTGGGCTCCATCCCAGGACACTGGGATCATGACCTGAGCAGATGCTTAACCGACTGAGCCACCCAGGCACGTTCTATACCACATCTTCTTGATCCATTTATCAGTCTATGGAAATTTGGGCTTTCTCCATGGTTTCACTATTATTGATAATGCTGCTATAAATATCAGCATACATGTACCACTTTGAATCTGTATTTTTGTATCCTTTGAGTAAATACATAGTAGTGCAATTGCTGGATTGTAGGGTAATTCTATTTGTAACTTTTTGAAGAATCTTCATACTGTTCTCCAGAGTGGCTGCGCCAGTTTGCATTCCCACCAACAGTGCAAGAGAGTTCAGAGGGGAGTGTTTTAGAAGTCAGGTTTGGCAGTGAGAGGGAGTGAGTGAGTGTTTGAGCAGCTCAGAGAGGACCCTGTGTATGCTGATACTTGAAAACATGAGCTGTGGAATGAGACAGATGGGCTCAAATCCATTGGACATTTTTGAGCTATTTGGCCTTGGGCAGGCTGTTAACTTACGTGACTCTCAGTCTTCTCATCTGTAAAATTGAGCAGCATACTTGGACCTAGTTTATATGATTAATGCAAGGACTCATGAGGTGTCATTCAGTAAGTACTTGCTAGTGTGCCTAGCATACTGTAAGTAAATTAGTTATTGGAGGAGCACCTGGGTGGTTCAGTCGTTGGGCGTCTGCCATCGGCTCAGGTCATGATCCTAGGGTCCTGGGATCGAGCCCCGTAGGGCTCTCAACTCTGCGGGAAGCCTGCTTCTCCCTCTCATACTCCCCCTGCTTGTGTTCCCTCTCTCGCTGTCTCTCTCCCTGTCAAATAAATAAATAAATAAAATCTTTTAAAAAAAATTATGGTTATTGGATAATTACCTCTGCAGACCAAGAATAAGTAATCTGAATAGATTGCATAAATTGTCTTTAACTGTACTCAGCCAAGCCTATTTCTGTTCTTACTCGGGAGCGTTTCAACCCTAGAAAACAGGTCTTTGAAGAAGGAAAGGGGTTTGGCTCTACCTTTTGTCTTGTCTAGGCTTCCTGCAGTCTTGCCCCACATTGCCACTGGAACAATCCTGTATTTTATTATTATTTTTTAAAAAGATTTATTTATTTAGAGAGAGAGAGCGAGCACGTGCAAATTGGGGGAGGGGCAGAGGGAGAGATTCCTCAAGCAGACTCCCCGGGGAGCTTGATCTCAAGACCCATAAGAGCATGACCTGAGCTGAAACCAAGAATTGGAAGCTTAACCAACTGAGCCACCCAGGTGCCCCTGGAACGATCCTTTAAAATGTGAATCTACTTGTTAATTTCCTGTTAAAGTCTTTAAATGGCTATTTGCCTACAGAAGGTGAAAGCTCTTTAGCTTGGCATAGAAGGTTCTCCTGGACCTGGCCTCCAATGAGCTTTCCTGCTTCCATGTCCTCTCCCCCACAATCAGAGTAAGTGCCTCTTCCTGTGCTTGCTAGCACACCGTGCATGCTTCTACACACGGTTATTGTATGTGTAGTGAATTTCCTCCCAAGAAACTGAACACAGGACCTGCCTCATTCATTTCTGCTTTACTAGTTTCCAATGTTTTTTTTCAATTAGGAAATACCTTTACATGGTTCGCAATTAAAAATATATAAAAGGAATACAGTGAAAACTCTATTTTCCAGATATTCTTCTTTACCTTCTAGGAGGAAACCAATCAGTGTTAATAGTTTTTTTTGGTGTGTATATTTCTGGAGATAGTTTATGTGAGTTGTGTGTGTATTCTTTCTCCTTCCTTTTGAACAAATGATATGTATTTTTTTAAATATTTTATTTTTAAAAAGATTTATTTCAGAGAGAGAGAGAGCATGCAGGAGGAGGAGCAGAGGGAGAGGGAGAGAGAGAATGCTCAAGCAGACTCCCCGCTGGGCATGGAGCAAGACGTGGGGCTCGATACCAGGACCCTGAGATCATGACCTGAGCCGAAATCAAGAGTCAGATGCTTAATCCACCGAGTCACCCAGGTGCCTCTAAACAAATGACATTATTCATACCATCCTATACTCTGTTTTTTTCCTTTATATATCTTGGCAATCTTTCATATCATGAGTTTTCTCATTCTTTGTCTTTACGTGGTGTCATTCATAGCTTTATACCTCAGCATCTGACACATAGTTAAGTAAATGATAAATAATGAATGAAATATTGAGTGAATGAAAACAAAAGGACATTTTTGTGCTGGTCTTGGAAATTAGCTGAATAAGTACTATATATTGTTTTAACACGTGTTACACTTATCACACATAATAGAGATAAATTATACAAAGCCTTCTGATTCAACAACAAATAGAAATCTTGCTTGTCTTATTCTTTACCATCCATTAGAGGGAGACATGACCCTGTTGTGTAAAGCCAATGCTTCGATCCTCTAACTGGAAAATCTGAACCAACTCCATAGCAGGTGGTCCTTTGTAGAATTTGAGCCCTTAATAAGTTTATCTAGGACTGGAGGTTCTAGGGATGATACAAGATGTTCATTGCAGGAGGAGAAAGTGTCTGGACCCAAGCACCTGGACCAGTAGTAAGGACACAGGTGAACTTGGCTCAGTTACTAACAACAAGACTAAATTACTTTTGCTAGGTGGTGTGCTAGTAAACCAGTTCTTTAAAAAAAGAAGTCCAGTTCTGCATGTAGTAGTTACGGATTCCCTAAAGAAAAAGACAATACAGTATTCAGAGTGAGCCATGAACCAAAACCCAGAGAATAGCTGAGAAGTGTTCACGTCAATCAATGTTCTGTTCTCTGAAGGAAAGAGCACCCTTAGGCTCTCCTCTGGCCAAGAGAAATCCATCGTGGAACTACTTACCATGACAGATTTCAAGCTATGATTGGTTTAACAATTGGATTGCAGATTCCTTGAGTATTTAACTCTCTGAGAATTTAGCTCTCCTGGGCCCGTGTGAACAGATTTTGCCACACTGCTGAGCTTTGTTGGGTCTTAGTTACCTTTCCTATAAAATGGGGATCATAAATCATCCATTATGCAGATTCCATTATACAGTGGACATCTAAGCAGTTTGAACATTTTACAGCAATGTTTTCCCAATTTTGCTGGTCATAAAATCACCTGGTGGGTTGTGGAAAATGTGCATTTCCAGGACCTGCCCCAGAGCTCCTGGTTCGGAGCCTGCTGGAGAGGAGGGGGCTGGGAATCCGTATCTTAAACAAGTGACTCAGGCAACTCATGATCCAGGAGTGTGGGAAAACTCTGCTTTAAATCAGTCTTACATTGGGTCTTTGACTCACTTCACAACTGGGCCTGCCGGAAGAGATGTCGGCAGAGCTCTGTAACTAACTCCTGGCAGGGCATTTAATTCTTGCTACCTCCCTTACCCTGGGAGCCCAGACCTCTCTAACCACCAAACCTGCTCTTTGCCTCCCCCTTGGCCAAGTCTTCTCCACACCTGTGAAGCCCTTCGTTCCAGGGACTGCAGATTTTAAAAAGCCGTCCTGTATGGAGAATCTGCTGGGTGTCAGACGGGTTACAGTTCATGCTCCCCACCGTCTCACGCAGTACATTCTTGTGTTCTTATTTTGCCGAAGATCAGAGAGGCCAGAGGAGTTCAAGGGCGCACATCTGCTACGTGGCTGGGTTCCATCCTGCCCGGTGCCCGTGTGTTCTCCGTCTTCTCTGTAGAAGTCCTGTGCCCCAAACAGCTTCCAGCAGCCAGAATGGAAGAATGAGGGATGCCGAGGGGAGGACACAAGCCTGGGCCTGGGCACCTGCAGAATTTGGAGGAGCCCCCCTGGGAGATTGGCACCTTCCATGTCTGAAATTCAGCTCAGGAAACAAGCTCTGGGAGTTAGTTTCTCTCTAAGAGGAACCCCAACATTCAGGGAATCCTCTGAATGTCCACAAAACTCCCCATCTCCACCATTCACTTGTCCCTGATCATTTGTAACAGGCACTGCCTGTCATTTCTTGGGCGTCGGTCTGCTCCCCTCCACTAGAATACAAAGCCTTCAAGAGCTCAGCAGTTTAGAGAATGAGTGTTGCTGTGAAACAGATCTACTGGGAACCCTCTGCTTTTCTTGCTGGGTGATACCCAGCAAATTCAACTTTCTGAGCCTTAGTCTTATCATTGGCTAGGTGGGAACATAAATAGTGCCTCCCTTTTGAGATTGTTTTGAGGATTACACGAAATCGTGAAGATCAAGTGTTTACAAGCAGTTGCTGAATGAATGTTATCTCCTCCTCAACTGAAAGCAAATACCTTCAGGTTCTCCTGCATCTTAGGTAAGCGCTTCGGACATTACTGATTTTCAGCATCAAGAAAGAGATAAATGCAAGAAGCTGTCCCAAAGAAGAGTTTTATGAAAGAATAAATGTAATGCTGAGCGTCAGAATAACTTTAAATTTAACTAAAGAAGTTATAATGAGGGGCACCTGGTTGGCCCCGTTGGGTAAGTGTCTGACTCTTGGTTTCGGCATGAGATCGAGCCCCGAGTTGGGCTCGCACTGAGTGTGCTTAGGATCTCCCTCCCCCTCTGCACCCCACCCCCGACTCGCATGCACACTCTGTCTCTCAAAAAAAAAAATTGTCAATGATTTTCTGCCTTGAATGGTATTTCAGATTGAGATAAATTGGGAAGGGCAGAGGGAAGGGGTGGGGTCAGGTGACACAAGCCCAAGGATAGTAGCAGTAGCAGCATGGCGGACACTCAGAGAGACACCCCTGCCTCGTGCTAGGAACGCAGGAAATTTATTTCCCTCGGAGGCGGGTACGGATCTACAAAACAAGTCAGACGACTAGGGTTCCTGTAAGTGTGAATCTAGCGAGTTCACTGAGTTTCCTTACCTGCAAAATGGGGATAAAATTACTGTCATAGAGTTGGTGTGAAAGCGAAGTGTGGCATGGCCATGTGTGTGCTGTGTTAATTGTAAAAGCCAACGTGACCTTAGGATAGCAGTTCTCTTAGTGAGTTGTGGCCGGTGGATGGAAGAGTGTGGCGGCTGGGAGCAGCCTGAGGAAGCATCGGGCCTGAGCGTGGGCAGAACCAGGAAGAACAGATTACTGAGCGAACTGCCCGGATAGACAGAAAAAAAAACAATGCAGAGCTGTTAAAAGAAGAGAAAAAGGGGGACGACAGGGATCCTAGTACACTGGACCACATTGGCGCCCCCTCAGAAGCTATAGAAACTGCTTGGAGAAGTTTATGTCCTGGCTGTAATTCCCAGCAAAAGGGGAGATTGAATCATGGAGAAGACCATTCCTCTCTCTGGTTAGACTCATCAGATCAAGCAATGACATATGTGAACGCTCTCTGTACACAAAGGATGGGGTCTACATTTTTACAAAAGCCATTAATGCGAGGTGCATCAATAGAGAGTTATTTGACAATATGAGACATCTCTAGTAACTTTCCATGATACGAACAAAGAACTTGAAAATGTCAAATACATTTACGAGAAGTAGAAAAAACTTCAATTTTTTTGAATTCTGAACTCTATGGAAGCAGATGGTCTTATTAGAATCTGTGGCTTCTTGAGCCATTTCTGTCTGTATACCCTATTTTTTTTTTTTGACCTCCTATCTGGGACTATTACACTGTCTGACCTGTTATTAATATTATTTTATTCTGTGCCAGAAGAGGTAAAGAAGCTGCATTTCCAGAATTGCATTGGAGTCATTTGTGAAATTGCACATTACCATTTGCCACCATTTCTAACAGTTCTTTAATGTTTTCTTTCGGGGTGTTCACACCCCTGCCAGTGACCTCCAGGGGCAAGTTTCTTTGGTAGCTCAAGAGAGAATTGCTTCAGTCACAGCTGGGGCTCAGGATAGGAACTTATATTCTTCGTGTTGTTTGATTTCAAACAGATAGAAATTAGAAACAAATTAATGCAAGAGATTTGTGTGGAATTTCAGTACAAGGAGCAGTAGATAGGACAAAAACTTATTTTACCTGTATGTTTGCAAATGTCGAAGACCAAGACAGACAGATGAGGGTGAGTTATAATGAGTTGGCTATACATGCTAGCTGCCCAAGGGCTTCGTTTCAGCTGCAGGTCAGAGTAACCTTGTCCTGTGGTCTGGGCACTTAGATACCAGGTTAGTGCTACCTTGCTGCTTATTTCCTTGGCAGCCTTACCAAGGGTTCTGGTCAAAGCCATGTCAGTAAAGAATAAAGTTATATAAATATGCATACAGATGGTCATGCCTAGATAAGAACTTGACAAGATTTCATTCAGCAACATCCAGGCTCTACAGGACAAATGTGCCTCAGTTTACACAAGCAAGAAACACATCACCGTTATAACAGAGGAGAAAGCAAGGCATTCACAGGTAGGTAGAAAACTCTGCCGCATGCCCACGGATGACCTTGCAAAAGAAACGTCATCTCTCTAAGGCTCTGTTTCCTTAACTGTAAAGCCAGGACAGCGAAAAGGAATTTAGGATTAAACAAAATAAAAATAAGAAAACCTTGGCAAGACTGCCTCCTGCAGTGCCTGGGTTGGAAAGGTACGTAGATGTTATGTTCATTTTTATTTCCACAAGAGACATGATCCTAAAAAGCTCTACTACTGAAATCCAATTTTCAAATATCGAATTTTATTTTACAAACCCTGATTCATGAGCAGCTGAAATAACCTGACATATCGCGTTAGTAATCCCACCTTTCCAATTCATCACCTCCAAATAAAGGTGCCATTGCAGGTGCAACGAGTCTTTCCCTTCTCTCTTAGTAATTCCTGAAGTTTGAGATTACATCTCTCAAATCCTCTTTAAACAGACCAATTTATAATCATACATCATGAAGAAAGAGCCTGAACCTATTATCCTCTGGAGCAGGTAAGAGCATCCCAGGACTTAACTCCTCCCAGCTGGCCTCAGGCTCAGAGGAGAAAGAGCGATAATCCAAAGTCATCATCCTGTAGCTCGCCGTGATTTGTAGGAATCCTCCCCTCCACGTAAGTTTTTGCTTTCTTGCCTTCAACAGGGTTTTGTTTGTTTTGCCTCTTAATGGGATCTTTACTACTGAACATCTCTTCCCTTTTCCTCTGATTTTTCCGAGTAGAAGCCTTCAGGTGTTTGTTGAACGTCTGGGTTGAACGAGGTAGGTCCTGTGGGTACGATGCTACTGTGGGGGAAGCCAGAGATACAAGATGCACCCTGTACAATCACAGCACAGGCAGTGTGGACCGGGATGAGTGCTGTGGGGGAGGCAGTGTGCACATTCCACTAGGCTATCTCAGTCTTCACTTAGGCTCTTGGCTTTGGGCTGGGTAAGACCTCACTAGACAGAAAAGGGTAGGATGAAAAGATGAGGAAGGTGCACCCAGATGGAGCGGCTTTCTTTCCTCCTACAGCAAAAATGTACCTGTCCTATGCCAACCTCCTTTGCTTTCTTTCCCAGGTGACATTTAGCTCATCTCGTAAGCTCATCTTATTAGTGTAATCATAAATGCTAGTAAATTAATATTACTCATCATATATAATATCAAATTTTAACAATCCAGTGCTTTAACCCCAAAGGATGATTGCATGGTGAGGACTTTAGTCCCTGTTTTACAATATTTTGGGAAGAGGAAGGCCTTTCAATGTCATACTATGAAGGTGCTTCCTTAGGGAGGTCATGAATGGGGTGGAAATGAGACGGGGATCTTCTAACAGAGGCATGGTCCTTAACACTAGATTTCAGGGTGCTTTTTGGTGTAGTCATTGGGTTTAACTCTCTCAAGAATCCCTTCTCAGTTTTGGAACAATACCCTCCCTCCTCACTGCATTAAACCAGGCAAAGCCTCCATCCCTTCCATTTCTCAAACCACAGGATGAGTCAGAAGGAAATGTACTCACTCCCATTCATTCTCTTTGCTTGATATTTCCGGCAATGAGTTTTCCTTGTGTAACAAACCACCTCTGTGGGTGTTTGAGGGTCTTTAAAACAAGAACATGCTGTTACCATGAGCAGAACACCTTCTGAAGGAAGCGTCACAGCAAACACAGAGCTCTAGTTCTGGGGTGAGCAGACGCTTCTCTCTCAGATGGCAGGAGGCTTTGAGGCAGGGCTCATCTGCGGGAGATCCAGTGTCCTAACTTCCAAGTCATCATTTCTGATTGATTGCAGTCATCGTATGGAAGAGAACAGAGTCTTGGGCTCTCGCCTGGGTTCTAGTCTTTCTCAGCCACAGACTGGCCATTTTCTCAAATGTAAAATGGGAATATTTAATCATAGAATTTCCCTCCTAGGCTTATTGTATAGAAAATGAGATAACCTGCAGAAAAGTAGGACATTGCTAAATGCCTAATCAGTGGTAGCTGTCAATGAAAGCATTGCTGCTACCGGCTCCTTCCTATGTGCGGCTTTAGCTAGCTGTGTGGGCCTCAGTTTCCTCATCTGAGAAGGAGGGTCAATAGTACCCAGTTCACAGAGCTCCCGTGTGGATTAAATGAGATGTGGTGCAAACACTTAGCACATTCTCAGGCACAATGTAGACACTTGATAGGTGTCAGCTTTCTTCACCCTCACATTATCTTTGTCGGCCTGGTGGCTCAAGACTGAAGTTCCTTCACAATAATTTCCTTTCCAGGTGTATCCTGTTAAGTCAGTACTTCCAAAAGGAACTGATTTTTTAAAACCATCACTTAAAATTTTCTTTGGTGCCAAGGAGGAAGGGGCATATGGGTACTGGGTACACGCAGGGACACCCAGGAGAGGGGACAAGGAAAGCTGAGATTGGCACACAGAAGCATCTTGTCCTCTAGAGTCCTACATAGATGAATCTGGTCAGCTTCACACCCTCTTGTTCAAACTAACTTCTCTGCCTCAAGGATCAGGACCCTGCCTTACAACTTGAGAGAATCCAGGAGTCCCTGCTTTAATGAAAATTGAAGGGCGTGGTGGAGTAGAGATTTTTCCTAAGCACTGTTTATAAAGTGGGTGGCTCTCCATATTTGGAGCCTGCCTTCGCTGCCTGCGGACCTCACTCTTACAAACCCAGAGCACACTAGAGTCGGGCTAGGCCACTTTCGGCTAACGCCCAACACTTGGGGCTGATTAATTAGACACAAATGTGGCACTGGGGACTCAGAATGACCTGTGGGATTTTTGCCACCAGTGGCTGCTCTAAAGCCAGGTGCTTCTTCATGACCATCCTGAAGTCCTAGTCCTCACACTGTGGGCTGCTGCAGGGTGGGTGAGGAGTGGGTGAGGAGAATTTGGGGACTCCGCGGACCTGGGGAACTGGAGCTGCCACCAGGGGACGCTCGCCTGCGGAGAGCTCGACCGAGGCGTCGCCGAGGGAAGAACGGCGCCGCCGCTGCGGGGGCGCATTTCTCCTCCAGGTGCTTCTTTGCAGTAGGTGAGTTTGAGGAGGTTCCTGGGATCTTTGCTCTAACGCGAAAGGCCTTCCGAGCCAGCTGCTAAGAATCCGCACCCACCATCTCCCGCCACCGCCTCGTCGCTTGGCCCCTGCAGGGGCACGAACCAGTCCTTGCTACCCGGCATTGGGAACACCCAAAGCCTCCCGAGTTTAACCACTGGATCCTTAGAGTCAGATTTCTGTATTTCAGCGACACCGAAGCATCAGCCCCTGTCAGACCCACATGGGTCAGGGTCTAGGGACTTGATCCTCAGAGTGTGGTCCCCAGCCGGACAGCAACGGCTTCAGCTTCACCCTGAACCTGGTTTGAAATGCACATTCTCAGGCCCCGCCCCAGACCTCCGAAATTCACGACGGCGGGAAGGGCGCCACGTGTGCTTTGCTCCCCCTGCGGGAGCCTGTAAAGCTCTTCCAGGGTGGCAGGCCCTTCCCCGGGGCTGCCCCCTTCGCCCAGGTGAGTGTGGATGCCGAGGCAGGCGACTGGGCGTCCTCCCGAGATTTCCGTGCGGCGGGCTCGGTGGTCACGTGGGCTCTTGGAGTCGTGCCCCCGCCCCCTGGTCTTTAAAAGGAACGAGAGGCTCCTGGTTAAGTCGTTTGTGATCCTTGCGGAGTCTCTGGCTCCTGGACCTGTTGAGACCCAGTTCGCGCCCCTGCTGCTGGGCAGCGTGAAGCGCCGAGGCTTCGAGAACGGCCTGTGGAAACTTGCAGTGGGTGGAGAAGAGGCTGCGGGAGAGCCGGCGGGAGAGGGACCACCCCGAGCTCAGGCACCCTGCGCTGCGGGTAGAGTCTGGCCGGCGAGGTCTAGGCTGCGCGAGGTGGGCTCGCTCTCCGCAGCTGGTGGCCGCGAGCCGGGTGCGGGGAGCACCCACTCCGGGAAGAGCGCGTGTCCGCATCTAGACACCGCGAGGCCGGCGTTCACCTGTAAGGTAAGTGCCCCCTCGGCTCGAGGTGTGATTTTTCTGCTTTTCTGTTTGAAATGCTAGTGTGGGAAACCGGTGATATTGAGAACAATAACAGACCCCTGCCCCCCTCCCCGCCTCACCCCCAAACCACTTGTCTTGAAAACTATA
Source organism: Ailuropoda melanoleuca (assembly GCF_002007445.2). NCBI lineage: Eukaryota > Metazoa > Chordata > Mammalia > Carnivora > Ursidae > Ailuropoda > Ailuropoda melanoleuca. Next base: position 6,593,668 of record NC_048231.1, on the reverse strand, counting down.
GGAAACAGAAATTTCATGATGTAAGTATTTTCATTCAAGACGCTGGGAGGTTAATTTATTTAATTAGTTTGTGCCTGTAAACACACTTCCGTTTGAAAGAAAAAAACTCTGGATGTTTTTCTGTGTGGATTTCCCGACAGAGGTGACATGATGGCAGTGGGAAAGTTGAACAGGGACTTCCTGCTTGAGTTGTGCGGGCCTGGGAAGGTGTCTGTGGATCAAGCAGGTGACCAGTGTTTCAAATGTGTTAACTGGCATTCCTCAGTGATACCAAAAACAGGTTTGCTTCTGTCCTGGGTGAACTGAGAGTAAGATCCAGTCTGTTTTATTTGCTGAAGGGGAACCCAGCTGCTGCTCACCTACCCCTTTGTGCTACGATTAGTGCCTAATTCAATTCGTGCCTAATTGGAAGCATAAAATTAAATGAAGGGAATGTTATTTTTGTAAAAAAACAAAAAAACCCCCACAAACTTTGGATTTGAGTGGATTTTTTTTTATTTAGGAAAACCACATTGACTCAATTTAGTAGCTTTTATAAAAAGCAACTTTGTGCTTTGGCGTGGCATGCAACACTTCGGAGGAAAGATTTTGCCTTATTAGATTGTTAGCGTTTACATGGGCATTCCATTGGGAATTTTTACCTCTAAGTTTCTGAACTCAAAGTGGCTATTGTCCTTTGTGGGGAAAGATGTTTGTTACTTAACTGAACATGTGAAAAGAAAGGTTTGTGCTGTGAGTATTGTAAAAAGACATGTGCCATGACTATGACAATTATGTTTTGCCTTTTACTTTTTCTGCAGAAAAATCTATATTTCTGCATATATTCAAGAAGGGAAAATGTAAGGGTCTGTTCATCAATAGGTGTTAAGGCATAATCTTAGGATCCGTTTTACATTCAAGCTTTTTTTTTTTTCCCCTCCCAGTTGAATTACTGAAACATTCTTCTTTCAAAAGCAACCAGTCCCCTATAACACTTAAGACTTGAAAGTCTCTGAAATTAATTGAAAACACATTTGGAATACATTTCATAGTGGTTTTGGGAGACTCAAATGAATCTAATGACCTTTAATGTTCCTCAGTTTATTAATACAGAAGAGATAAAATTTGGTAGTAAATTCAACTTTTAAAAAATATAATATTTAATATATGTCAGTTTTTAAGAGTAGAACACTGCAGTTTTCTATAAATAGATATTTAGGCAATGATGCAAAATACATCTTGTGACAATTTTCATGTTTTGAGCCATTTTACATAATACTTATAAATATGTAATAATTATATAAAATACTGAAGGCTGAACTTTACTTACTGGTAAGTTTTTTAGTAATTACATCTAGAACACTTGAGAACTGTATATTCGAATGTTAGACATCATAATTCAGTGTCTAGCACACGGATTTAGACATAATAGCCTTTTTAAAAAGGTAAGCTCCTGGCAGTATAATTTACATACAGTAAAACCTAGCCTCTTTAGGGGTACCCTCTATGAATTCTGACAGTTGCAATATTTATATAATCACTTCTGCACTCAAGACCTAGAACTGTGCCTTCACTCCCAAAAGTCACCTTTGTGCTTTTGTAGTCAGCCCTCTCCACCCATCCCTAATTCCTGGAAATCACTGAGCTGTTCGCTGATTTTTACCATTCTGCTCTTCAGTGTGTTTTTACCTAGAAATAATTATTTTCCTTTGCTTTTTGCAAAAGAGAATCTCGGTCCTCCGCACACCCCCACCTTTTGGTTGGGATGAGTCATGTTGTGGTGTTTTTGTTTTGATCCTATATACTTTGGAATAGATTGAGGCAAAGAGAAGCTATTTTGCAAATGGGACTAAATGTGAAGTTCCCAAGGGCTAATAGATTTCATTCTTTTTTTTTTTTTTTTAAAGATTTTATTTATTTATTTGACAGAGAGACAGCCAGCGAGAGAGGGAACACAAGCAGGGGGTGTGGGAGAGGAAGAAGCAGGCTCATAGCGGAGGAGCCTGATGTGGGGCGATCCCATAACGCCGGGATCACACCCTGAGCCGAAGGCAGACGCTTAACCGCTGTGCCACCCAGGCGCCCCTAATAGATTTCATTCTTAGCACATTCAGATTCCACTGTGGGATAAGCCTTTGGTTATGGCATGCATCCTTAGTTATCTCAAACTGAATACGGGGATTTTAAAATAAAATTGGTTATTTATGTAGTATGAATAGAATGTATTGTATTTTTATAATCTGGGCATTTAAAAAATCCTTTGTTATACTTGAGATTAAGAAAGTACCTGAAATTACGTATCATTAAATAGTGAGGAGCCAAAGAGTGATTGCAAATGCCAATCTGGAGACTTTGAAAATCTAGTACAGAGTGATGGTGACTTAAGTTAAAATACTGTTTATTAGGAGTTGAGGACTGTGCCCAATTTACGTGTCGATGTCAGAGTTTTTTCATTTCTATGCTCATGCTTTGAAATCTAGATTTTCTTGCAGGACATAGATGCAAAAATCTTTTGTAAGCTAATATTCTGCTGTTTAATACATTATTCAATTCAGTGGACAGTTAGGAGCCCGTTATTGTTAAGCCTTCTTAACAAAAAGAGCTGTCAGATGATGTCCTTTTCCTTTCTCCTTTGTGCTATGAAGCCAAGAGCCTGTATTTTACATACACAGCTTACCTTTCAGAGCACTACTGTGGCAAGGCAGTGGGCTGCTGAGGAAGCCCCAGCAAGCCGGGTGGTTGGTGTTCCTAGCTGGAGTGCTTGCAGCTCTCCATAACGAAGGGCTTTTCGCGGGGAATCTGTGTACAGATGTACTTGACAGACGGCACGAGAGTGAGGGTCCCTTGACTTGTATAGGTTTCCTCAAAGCAGGATGGCCACGTTTTGTGGTTAAATGTTCGTGTTCAAATGTCAAACCCAGGACCGGAAGAGGATAAGTGTGCATTCAGTTTAACTTCTGCGTTCGTCATGTCCTCTTGAACTTATTGATGCACAACTCTTCCCACCTTGGCCCGACGGATGTTCGAAAATTGTTCCATTTCCTAAGAGCTGTTGGAATTGGGAAGGGGTGGAGACTTGCTGAAGAGGGCTGATTGGTGGGCTGGCTCTCCCTACCTGAGGCTCTGGCCTCTTCCCCTCGAGCTGCGAAGGTCTGCGTCCTGTCCCGCTCTAGAAGGTCCAGTGGGCTACGAGGGGAATTAGGTTTTTCTCATCTTGGAAGATATCTGTACGTGTTCTCAAGAGTTGCATGTGAATCAGTTATTCATGATCAGTTCTGTGGTGATTTTGGAGTGTTTTTTCTTTCTAATGAATGTTCAGTTGATCAGGAGCTGTGTTGTGCTGTAGAAAATTTAAGGCTGACAATTGGTAGACAGCCACTGACACACATCAAGGATGCTTGACACTTAAAGATTTTTTATCTTTTCCATGAAACTCCTTGTAGTGTTTTGCATTGTGAATGTGCATTTATGCACACAAATGAGGGGCGTTTGTACTGAATGCTTGGGGAAGTGTGATGGACAGGCTCGAGAACACAGCACAAGGAGAATGGGGCATTTGGGGTGCTATATGGTGGTAATAGACTACTTGCAGCCCAGCTATTTGGACTGGTGTCATGATTTGTCAAGCAGAAGTACAGTAAGGAGGCAACAATCTTCAGGGTGGTCATAAGGGCATTTTGTCTAGAAGTTCTGCCCAACACTACAGGTGTATCCAGTGGCATGCTAATGGACGGACTTCATCTTTCTGGATGTGCAATAATACCTCCCAGGATGCTTTCACATACATCATTTCACTTTATCGTCCGAGGGCTGTGAAAACATGCAGCCCACGTTAGGTCCCCATTTCTACTGAAGAAGCCATGGAAGGTCAGGGAGTTGATGTGATTTGTATGAGATCACCTGGCTTCAGGAGGAGCTGGGACTAGGACCCTGTGTACTGCTCTGTCCACTGGACAGAGAATATATGTAATAGCAGGCCTGGTGACGACTGCCTTCTTATTTAACTAGATTTGATCGGTACTTTGACAAAATCCTTCTTCTCTTCCTGGAGTGTCCTTCTACCATGTCTAGGGCCCGCCTTTTTTTTCTCACAAGGAATTGCTGTCAATATTTTGGACTTTAAAAACTTTTTTCTGTTTAAGTTCCATGATGTGTTCCCAGTCAGTTAGAACACGACGTAAAATCCCGTGTATACAGAAAGCTTTCCTGCTGAACACAGACGTGACCCACAAGGGCTCAGTACCGGTGCGTGTGTGTGCGCGCACTGGAGGAGTGGGCCAGAGAAGTCTTTGGATAGAAGACCAGGGCTGTTCCTCATGAAGGATGAGGGCCAACCATCTTAGACTATGAAGACTAGTTAAAGAAAATTGACATGCAAAGAAATGTTTAATTCTTAGAATCAGGATGTCCGGGTACATGTTCTTTGGTTGGCCAGGTGTAGTTCCATACCCGCCGGGCCCAACAATTAAGCTGTTTAGAGACTATTTTTCCCTTTGACACCACATATTGTGCTCACTGAGTCAGTGCTTGCTTGTTCAAAGGAATGTGTTGGGAAAATCCTGTCCTACAATGTCGAAGAAATTTGATTTTGGGGGGATTCTTTCCTTCCACCAGTTTATCTCCCTGGTGTGGATGGGACTACTGACATAGCACAGGTTAATTCGCTTTCTTCAACCTCCAGTGAAGACCTGCTATTTGTTTGCTTGTCTGCCTCGTCTCCTGCCATGATTTAAGTTCCTCACCCCTTGTCATGTCTTTGCTTCAGAAGAAAAACCCTTTGCATTGGCTACCAAGTTACTAATGATCTAGGGTTCCCCTGACAAATGGCTGTCACATGAATCTGGATAGATCTGAAAGATCTCCAACCAAAAGGCAACACAGCCTTTTAATTGCTGTTCAGCCACCAGTTCTCTCTCGTGAGTTATTATTGTGCTAGGGATGTGTGGAATTTCTAGAGAAATTGATTGGTGTATATATGTGAAATCCGTTTTCCTAAGCAAAGTCACCGTGGCACCTGATTGATTGCCTGGACGAATCCTGGCATTTGCCATTGGGCAGTGTGTGTCTGACAGGTCATTTCAGCATTTCTGGGCTGAGAAGGAACATTTCAATCGTAGGTGAAAATGAGTAATGGGATTGATTCTCTGCTCCTGAGAGAGATCATATTCATTTTAAATTGTGTGTTCACTTTCTACCTGGATAATAGGAAGTGTTCTTTCAAGTTCATGAATTTCCATGCTGCTATTCATCACTTTATATCAGTAGAAGCTTTCTGTTTTTAAGAGGCCTACCGAAAGTAAAAGATAGCAGTGGTTTTCTGATAGGTTGGTGGGTTGGCTTCGCTGAATTACTTATGTTAAAATGCTACATATGTTTCTTTGGGGGCGATGTAAAGTTGAGACAACATGAAATTCAGTAAAAACTTGAGCAAAATGTTCAGAGAATTTTTTTTGTTTGTTTGTTTAAACCATTCAACTGATTTTATTATTAACCTGAAGTCTTGTTCAAATTGTTACTCTTAAATTCACTGCTTTCCTGCTTCATAATTTCCTGAATGTAATGTGTATACTCATCATAGTGACCACACTAACTTTTGGATATACTTTTATTTATTAAATTGTGTAGCCATCTTGTTTTCTTATACTTTTTTTTTTTTTAAGTTCAAGAAATACAAAATGTATTACCTCCAAGTTACATTTTATTCTGCATAAATACAATTTGTTAGGCATGTTACCTTGAGTATTTTCCTCTCAATTGTTACAATGTGTACTGTTTCAGTTGTATTGTTAAAGTACTTTAAATGTCTTTTGATTAAATATCTGGCCACATAAGATATGCTCAGATCATATAGCAAAAACAATGCACTAAAATACAATCACCGAAGTACAATATCAAAAACATAAGCACAGTGAGCAAGCCTGTGTGTAGGTGGATTGAAATAAGAGGTGTTTTCAGGACAGATTGAGGGATAGATGCCTCCTCACAATACTGACGGACCTGGGGTTGCCATCTCAAGGTTACCAGTGATCTAATTACCAACATCTGTGTATCTTCTATATTCCACCACTTGCCCTAACCTAGGTCATTTCCTGAATCTGTAAATGTTTTTGAGCATTTGTTTAAAACCCTTTCTTGATTAATAAAATGTGGTGCATAAAAACAATGGAATATAATTCAGCCTTGAAAAGGAAGGAAATTCTGACATGAGACAATATGGATGAACCTTGAGGACACTGTGCTAAGTGAAATAAGCCAGACGCAGAAGGAGAGATATGGCAGGATTCCCCTTCTCTGCGGTACTCAGTAGTCAAGTCCATAAAGAGACAGAAAGTAGAGTGGTGGTTGCCAAGGGCTGGGGGAGGGGTAGGTTGGGGAGCTGTTGTTTAACAGGTGGGGAGTCTTCGTTTTGAAAGATGGAAAGAGTTCTGGGGATGAGTTGCACAATGGTGTGAATGTATTTAACACTACTGAACTGCACATTTAGAACTGGTTAACATTGTAAGCTTGATGTGTAATTTATCACAACTTAAAAGTTTGGAAACTGCTAGTTTTGACAATAGTTAGCATTATATGCTTTATCCTGCGTATTTTCTATTAGGAATCAGGAATTGTATATGTTGACTGGGAATCTAAGTAATGGAAATAGGAAATTCGGTCATGATTAATAAATGCATATTGATATATATTTGAAATGTATATAAAATATACAAAAATATATAATATATCATCTATAACATACATCTTCATATTATACATATATGTATTATATATGTGTGTATATATGCATATATGTATTATATATGTGTATGTGTATATATATATATTTATATACATATATATATATAGAGAGAGAGACACACACACACTTTTTTGATGCTCTATTCTTCTCCAGCGACCGTTCGATCTTCTGTCCTTCATGGTCAATCAGTGTTGATGATAAGTGGTAGCATGTTTATATTAGTGCCTTAGCATTTTACCGGGTCTGTCCTGCCTCCTTTACGTGGCACAGTAGTTCTCTGAAGGCAGAGTGAATGTCTTGGGACTCCTTTAGCTCTCCTGTCCCCACACGGTACCATACCTACTGGCAGGTGCTGCCGTCCTTGACTAACACCCTTGACTGGGTGAAATCTTTTTTTTTTTTTTTTTAAAGATTTATTTACTTATTTGACAGAGATAGAGACAGCCAGCGAGAGAGGGAACACAGCAGGGGGAGTGGGAGAGGAAGAAGCAGGCTCATAGCGGAAGAGCCTGATGTGGGGCTCGATCCCACAACGCCGGGATCACGCCCTGAGCCGAAGGCAGACGCTTAACCGCTGTGCCACCCAGGCGCCCCTGGGTGAAATCTTATAAACACATTTCCTCATATTCTTTCATTATAACAAATACTTATTGAGTGGTAGTAAAAGGTGAATAAAAATAGTGTGTGCCTTCAAGGAGCTTAACATCTTGTCATACTTCTACCATTTACAAGAATGATTCAATGGAGTTCTAATAGGGAGGTTTAAGTTTGTAAGTACTTATGGGGTGCTGAGAGTGAGAAAAGTGCTAGGGCATAAAATGCCACCCACTTCACGATGCACTTTGCATACTCCTTATGGACATGGCAGATCTTCTGTAGGAAGACAGCAGATTAGAGTGGGATGGTGGGTTGGGGCAACAGAGTGGAATGCCTTGGATGCTAGAAGACTTATTACACAGGCTGGTGGGATGGAGAGGGGTGATCTGAGCTGGGTTTTAAGAATGTTAGTCTGGGGGCACTTGGGTGGTGCAGTTGTTTAAGCTTCTGTCTTTTGGTTTCAGCTCAGGCCTTGATCTCGGGGCATGGGATCAAGCCCTGTGTCGGGCTATGCATCTGACTCCATGCTCAGTGTGGAGTCTGCTTGGCATTCTCTCTCCCTCTGCACCCCCCACCATCACCCCCACCCCAGGTGCACCCCACGTTCTCTTTCTTTCTCAAGTAAATCTTAAAAAGTTAGTCTGGCAGCTCTATGGACCTGGAGAAGGAGCTCACCAGAGACAGGGAGTGGTAAGGGGTCTATTACAGATGCACAGATAAGAAGTAATGAGAGCTTGCTCAGATGGTGGCAAAAGACCACGAGGAAAATGCATTGCGGAGGAAAAAAAAAAAGTGTGCCCTTGTGATTAAAGGTAATCGGATGCAGTGGAGAAGTCAAAGCTAAGTGTGTTGCACTTTGTCATTAACAAATAGGAAATTAGGATTGGTTTTGGGGAGGACAATGATTAATTTTACCTTGGATCTGTATTATCTACTGTGTAGCAAATCATCATAGAATCGAGCAGCTTAAAAAAACATAATATCTCACACACATTTTCTGAGGGTCAGGAATCCAGGAGTAGCTTAGCTGGATGGTTCCAGCTTAGCTCCTCTCATGAGGTTGCAGGCAAGATGTTGGCCAAGGGGGCACCTGGGTGCCATAGTTGGTTGAGTGCTTGCCTTCGGCTTGGGTCATGATCTCAGGGTCCTGGGATCAAGTCCCACGTCAAGCTCCCTGCTCAGCGGAGAGTCTGCTGCTTCCACTCTCTCTCCCTCTGCCCTTCACCCCTGTTTGTGCTCTCTCTCTTACTCTACTCGCTCTCAAATAAAATCTTAAAAAAAAAAAAAAAAAAAAAAGATGTGGCCCAGGGCNATCTAAAGGCTTGACTGGGCCTGGAAGATCAGTTTCCAAAATATCTCCCTCACGGAGCTGTTGGCTGGAGGCTGTAGTTCCTTGCTGGCTATTGGCAGGAGGCCTCCATAAGGCTGCTTGAGCATCCTCACAATATGGCAGCTAATTTCCCCTGGAGTGAGTGATTCAAGGGAGCAACCAGGAAGAGACTGCAGTGCCTTTTATGACCTACTCATGGAAGCCACATATCATCCTTTCTGCCATAATTTATTCAGTAAAAATGAGCCCTAAATCTAGCACATACCCAAGGGGAAGTTAGACTTCACCTCTTCAAGGGAAGAATGTTGAAGAATTTGTGGACATATTTTAAAATCACTGTAGGTATATTGTTTTGAAGACAAATTGAAATGAGCATTCAAATGAAAATGTCAGGAGAAAGTAATCAGGAGCATTTAGAGAGCCAAGTTGCCTACATGTGGAAATAGGAGACAGCTGGAGCTGAAAATATTGAAGATGAGAACTTCTCAAAGCAAGCTTCTTTTTTTTTTTTTTTTTTTTAAAGTTTTTTNTTATTTATTTATTTGACAGGATAGAGACAGCCAGCGAGAGAGGGAACACAAGCAGGGGGAGTAGGAGAGGAAGAAGCAGGCTCATAGCAGAGGAGCCTGATGTGGGGCTCGAACCCATAACGCGGGATCACTCCCTGAGCCGAAGGCAGACGCTTAACCGCTGTGCCACCCAGGCGCCCCTCAAAGCAAGCTTCTTTACCTAATGATCTTTCTCAGCCAGTCTAGTTATTAATGGTCATTCTTCCCTTTCGCAGATTATATTATCCAATTATTCTAACTTTTTTTAAAAGGTTTCCGTTTGTAATTTCTTGTATTATTTTGTGTCTTTCCTCCAAAGCATCTTATGAAAAATTTTAAACTTACAGAAGAGTTGAAAGACTGGTATAATGAGTGTCCATATATCCACCATCTAGATTCAGTAATTAACATTTTCACTTGTTCTAACTATCGATCCAGTTTATCCATCCAAGTATTATTTTTTCTGAACTATTTATTGGGTGGCATTCTTTTGTAAAGAAGTGTTTGCCCTCAACCAGGGCATAAACTACAGAGCCTCTCAAAAAGGCAGGGTACAGAGTTAATTCTTTTTCCTTAATTACTAACTTTCAGAGTGAGGAACTGATGTAACAGTCACTTCCAATGGAAGCCAATGATTTGTTTTCTTTTTCTTCTTCTTTCCTTTCCCCTCCCCACCCCTCCCCTCCCTTCCCCTTCCTTACCCTTCCCTTCCCTTTGGAATATCACTATGGACTCATAGTCCAAAAGTAACACATGTAAAATCTGTATGTAATGCTGGATATCCATGGAGGTTGTGCCATTTTGCATTCCCACGAACAATGTCAGAGAAAGTCTGTTTCTCCACAGCCTTGCCAAGGAAGTCTCTTGTCAAACATTTGAATATTTGCCAAATGCGAGAAAATGGTATCTTGGTGTGGTTTTAAATTTTGTGAAGGTGGTTGATCACCTTTGTGTTTTAAGAGCCATTTGCCTTCCTTTCTCTGTGTTCTATGTCTTTTGCCTATTTATCTAAAGAATTTAAAGAATTAAAAGAATTTTTTAAAAAGATTTTTTTTAATTTATTTGACACAGAGAGACAGCCAGCGAGAGAGGGAACACAAGCAGGGGGAGTGGGAGAGGAAGAAGCAGGCTCCCAGCAGAGGAGCCTGATGTGGGGCTCGATCCCAGAATGCCGGGATCACGCCCTGAGCCGAAGGCAGACACTTGACGACTGCGCCACCCAGGCGCCCAAAGAATTTTTTAAAAAGATTTTATTTTATTCATTTTTCAGAGAGGAGAGAGAGAGAGAGAGAGAGAGAGAGAGAGAGAGAGAGAGAGAAGAGAGAACACACCCAAGCAGGGAGAGAGAGAGAGAGAGAGAGAGAGAGAGAGAGAGAAGAGAGAACACACCCAAGCAGGGAGTGTCAAACAGAGGAAGAAGGCTGCCTGCGGAGCAGGGATCATAGAGCCAGGGACCCTGGGACCATGACCCAAGCTGAAGGCAGACGCCTAACCGTTGACTGAGCCACCCAGGTGTCCCTATCTAAAGAATTTTTAAAATCTTTTTTTCCCCTTTAAGAGTTCTAAATACTAGGACAATTAGCCCCCTTGCTTCTTTAGAAGTTGAGAGTATTTTTTCCCCCAATTTGTCATTAGTCTCTTTTGACTTTGCTTATTTTTATGATGTGCAAAGATTTCCTTTTCTGTTCCTAATTTATTGCATGTGGATTTGAAGCTATAGTTAGGAAGCTTTTTCCCACACCCATGTTATAAAGCAGTTTTTCTGCACTTGCTTCTAGGACTTGTGCAGTCTCCTCTCTCTCCCTCAGCCCCCTTCCCCTTTTCCTTCCCTCTCCTTCCATTTTTCTTTTAACATTTGGATCTCTGAACCCTTTGGAGTTTATTCTGGCATATGTGCTTTTTCCAATGGTGTTCTGCTGTCCAGTGTTTTCTCCATGATTTGAAATATCACCTTTATCATATGCCAAATTTCCAAAAACTTTTGAGTTCTTGAATTTTCTATTTTGGGATTTTCTATTCTGTTATGCAGTAGTCAGGGTCCAATCAGGAGATAGAAACTACACAGTTCAACAGGGGAGTTTTAATATAAAGAATAACCATGGGGACGCCTGGGTGGCTCAGTTAGTTAAGTATCTGCCTTCCGCTCAGTTCATGATTTCAGGGTTCTGGGATCAAGTCCTGCATAGGGCTCTCTGCTCAGTGGGGAGCCTGCTTCTCCCCCTCCTCCTGCTCGTGCTTTCTCCCTCTCTGTCTCTCAAATCTTAAAAAAAAAAAAAAAAAAAAAAAAAAAAAAGCTGATAAGAGATTAAGTATAATATGTAAGTAAACTATCAGTGGCACCCGAGGGCTGAGGGAGAGCACCCAAGGAAGGACAGATTGAGAAGGGGTTCAGACCTTGGGAAAGGTGGGTGGGCCACTAACTAGCAGAGATTTTGGTTTAGCCAGGCCAGAGCTGCAGTAGGGTTGCTGGGCAGGCAACAGAACAGCCTCCGGGGTGCAGCTGGGACCAGGCGATCAGCAATTGGCGGCATGGTTGTGCCCTGGGAGTCTAGGTGCCTGCCGGCTGGGGGATTGTCGCAGTGTGCAGGTGGCACAAGGCGAGGAGGTTTGTACAAGGAACGACTACTTTGTGACTCCTTGGGTCACAGTCCGGACAGGTGGCTGTAGAAAGGTTATCCCCACCCCGTCGCTGCAAGGTTGGAGAGGGACCTCGTTCTGGACCCGCGGCGGGGCCAGACTCCATAGGCTGTTCTCACCCCCCACAACGCAGACCTCTGCGCCGGCCAGAAATTACAGAGGCCTCTCCCTCCTTTGGTGTCCCTGCAGCGCCCTCTACTGAGAACTCTTAGCATTGCGCTCACTTTCACCGCGTAAAGCAACTCCAGCGCTTACCGTAGGCTATATATTGAAGGGTATGTTGAAAGCTGAGAAGGAATAAATTGATAACTGACGTGGGCACGTTAGCCTGTCTGTTCATTGTGTTTTATTACTGGTGACTCGTTGTGTATTTGAATATCTGTTAATGCTGTCCCTGCTCACTGACCTGCTCTTTCAAGGTTTTCTTGGTTATTCTTGTTCATTTTTCCATAAGAACTTTAAAATAAACTTATCTAGTTCCAGAAGAAAAAAAACCTTGGCATTTTAATATCATCCTGCATTTTTTAATTTTTGAAATTATAATAAATTCTTGTGGTTAAAATAAATTCTTGTAGCTAACAACAACAAAAGAAATAAAGAAGTAAATAAAGTAGCAAATGAGAATTCCATGCCTCCCATTCACAATCCTTGAGGTTAATATTTCTGAGTCTTTCAGGATGTTTTTCTAAGGTGTGTGTGTGTGTGTGTGTGTGTGTGTGTGTGTGTGTGTGTAAGTAATAAATATATTTGGACGTTTTGAATGGCTAGGCCTGTAGCTCTAACTAAGAAATGTCTTTTGTTTTTCTCTAGAACCATCATCCCTGCCTGTGAGTCTTTGAGAACAGTACAATGTCTCTTTGTGCCTCTTCTCACAAAGAGTTTCCTCAGCTGTTACCTATTCAAGATATGGATATCAAAAACTCACCATCTAGCCTTAACTCTCCTGCCTCCTACAACTGCAGCCAATCTGTCCTACCCCTGGAGCATGGCCCCATATATATACCTTCCTCCTATGTAGAGAGCCGCCATGAATATTCCGCCATGACATTCTATAGCCCTGCTGTGATGAACTACAGCATTCCCAGCAGTGCCAATAGCTCCGAAGGTGGACCCGGTCGACAGACCACAAGTCCAAATGTGTTGTGGCCAACTCCTGGACACCTCTCTCCCTTAGCGATCCATTGTCAGTCATCACTTCTGTATACAGAGCCTCAAAAGAGTCCTTGGTGTGAAGCAAGATCATTAGAACCCACCTTACCTGTAAACAGGTAAATTCAGTCTTCATTCTGAATTGTACTCCAGGGGCATTATTCAAATCACTTTATGATTTAGTGAGAAGTATTCAAGGTCTTTATTCATTACAGAGATTACTTAGAACACCTAACACATAGGATTTTCTGATTTCTAGAATATCTATTTTAATATTCTAATGCTTGTTAAAAGGTAAGCTTGTAGATCTGGGTTTTGGGGAGAATTCACTATCATGACTACTGTTTTTAGACATTAAAGATTGAACTTAAATTCCTTTTCTCTTGATGAAGTGATGTGGGTTTGAAAAATTTTTACTTTACCTTCAAGTTAGATCCTTCTTATCTTGTAGTGAAATCACAATTTACCATTCATGACACATTGTGTCCAGGATAAAAGCAGCTGTGGCAGTATTACTACTTAAATGAAATACACTGCACACATGAAGCCTGAAAAGACAATAATTTGGTTTAAGCTTTTTAGCAGTGAACTAAAATGACGTTTGATAAAGATCAGGTCTAAATGTAGACTTTAGTTGAAATTTCTTGAAGCTCAAAAGAGTACTTGTGTTCTTCAGAAGCAAGGTAACGTGATGGTTATTTCCACTTAATTTGTAACATGTTTAATGAAAATTATAGCTATGGAGGGAAGAGGATGTGTCGGGAGAAAGATGAGGAGGAGATAAATTTCTAAAACAACCAAAGTATTAAGTCATTGCGTATTAGATGTTGAAATTTGTTACTTTGAAATGCTGTCGTAACACTTTGAGAAAGCCATATTACATAGTAATTCTATTAAAAAAAAAACTTCGTTGGCAAAAGAGAATATAAACATTGTATATAACTTTTTTAAAGTACTGTTTTTCACTCAGCCTTCAAGGGAAGACTTTTGTTTCTGAGCATGAGCTCTAATGAGAGTAAATTAACCCATAGTATAATTGTCTTCATTTATAAATCAATCATACCTCTAACATTTCCTTTCCAAAAGAAACATGGCCCAGCAAAATTAGGAGCTAACCATGTGTACTTTTGGTCTCTGCTGGTACTGCCTTGATGGGCTGTCTCTCTAGGGATCCGTTGCCCCTCTCCCCAGCACTGAGCACTTGCTTCCATCAAAACCTTCTCTAAGGACAGGCACGGGTCCACTTTCTTCCCCTATCTCCTCCTTTCTCTTTTTCTTCTCTCTGCCCTTCCCTGCCCTTCTCTACTCTTTCTCTCTCTCTTTAAACCAAAGAATAGCATTCACTTCAATATAACTTAAAATCCGTTTGTTAACTCCTCTTTAAGTTATTTTCATTCTAGATGTTCATTTTACATTGCAGACTGAAAGATTCTGTTCCCCCTTTAAATGGGAACTCTGAAGGGCTATTTAGCAACACTTGGGAATGGCTGATACTTGAAGATGGTTAGGTAAATTTAGGCCCATTCATACAGTGTTAATGAATTCCAGCAACTATGGAAGGCTATTGTACACCCTTCTTGTGGTTCAGACCTGCAGGTAAGACTCGCTCTGGTCACTTATTACACTCAGAGATGTGCAACCTGATGGCTACAACTGGCCATCTGTAGTTACTAGTCCTCACCAGCGCTGCATGGATGGGCATAGCCTTGCGGAACCACTTTCAAACACCAGTCATTCCTAACAGTGTGACTCTTCATAGATCTGATATCAGCAACAAAGGCCGTGCTTGATTAGATTTGCTGGAATATATTTATCATGAGCCCTGGAAGGCAAAGAGGTAAATTAACCAGGGTTCATGCAATTGTTTTTCTAGAAAGTCCATCTTTTCTCTTAATGCTATCTTACAACGAATGTTTTCTTTGCCCCCAGAGAGACGCTGAAAAGGAAAGTTAGTGGGAGCAGTTGTGCCAGCCCCGTTACTAGTCCAAGTCCAAAGAAGGATGCTCACTTCTGTGCGGTCTGCAGCGATTACGCATCTGGATATCACTATGGAGTCTGGTCGTGTGAAGGATGTAAGGCCTTTTTTAAAAGGAGCATTCAAGGTACAAGAGTATTGTTAGCTGCTTCTTTAGTTTTCTGCTTTTGCTCTCAAATAATTTTGTAGATGACCTGGCAGAAATGTCACTGTTGGCCTGTTCGGTACAAAGTACTTGATAAGCCGTTCAGAGGATCATGTGTGTTTGGGGATGGGGTGGATGGTGGAGTGGATTGTTTCAAGTATAGAGCACCTTATCTGTAATTGTGGATCTCAACCCCAGAGCCCCAGAACTTGAATGGATCTCCTCCCACCATCACCCATCACCATCTTCTTGGGAAGAGACACCTAGTTACAACTCTTGTATATCTCTTCCTGCTTTTTGATTTGTGGTTACCATGGTTACAATTAGGTTTGTATATAACATGCATATAGTAATTTATATTAAGTTGATGATCTCTTAACTTTGAACCCATTCTTTACTCCTCCCCGACTCCCCTCCCCTGCTGTATTTTAGATATATGGTGTCATACTTAACATCCTTTTATTTTGTGAATCCCGTGACTGATTTTTTTTTTTTTTAAAGATTTCATTTTTTTATTTGAGAGCAAGAGCGCTAGCAAGAGAGAGAACAAGCAGGGGGAGAGGGAGAAGCAGGCTCCTCACTGAGCAAGGAGCCCAATGCAGGACTCGATCCTAGGACCCTGCGATCATGACCTGAGCTGAAGGCAGATGCTTAACCGACTGAGCCACAAAGGTGCCCACTTGACTGATTTTTATAGGTATATTTAATTTTATTGCTTTAGTGCTCCCTAGTTTTCTTACTCCTGCTTATGGCCTTTCCACTCAAAGGGTCCCTTTTACCATTTCTTGTAGGGCTGGTTTACTGGTCATGAATTCCTGTAACTTTTGTTTGTGTGGGAAACTCTGTCTCTCTTTTCTGAATGAGAGCATTGCTGGATAGAGTATTCTTGGCTGTAGGTTTTTTTCTTTCAGCACTTGGAAGTGTATCATACCACTTTATTCTGGCCTACAAAGTTCTGCTGAAAGATCAGTTGACAGCCTTATGGGATTCCCCTTGTATGTAACTGTTTGCTTTTCTATTGATGCTTTTCAGATTCTCTCTTTATCATTACTTTTTGCTATTTTAATATTATGTGTCTTGGTGTAGACCTCCTTGGGTTGATTTTGTTGAGGGCTCTCTGTGCTTCCTGGATCTGCATTTCTGTTTCCTTTCCCACATTCGGGAAGTTTTCAGGTATTATTTCTTCAAACATATTTTCTGCCCCCTTTTCCCTCTCTTCTGCTCCTGGGACCCTTGTAATGAAAATGTTGTTATGCTTGATGGTGTTGCTTAGTTCCCTAAGTCTGTTTTCATTTTTTATTTCTCCCCCGTCTCTTCTGTTCAGCTTGATTGCTCTCCATTATTCTGTCTTCCAGGTTGCTGATCTGTTCTGTTTTTTATAGTGTACTATTTATTCCATCTAGTGCATTTTTACTTTTAGTTATTGAGTTGTTCATCTCTGATTGGTTCTTTATGTTTTCTATTTTTTTGTTAGGAGTTTCACTGAGGTCCTCCAGTCTTTTCTCCAGTCCAATGAGTATCCTTATGACCATTACTTTAAATTCTCTCTCGGGTGGGACGCTTGGGTGGCTCAGTGGGTTAAGCGTCTGCCTTCAGCCCAGGTCCTGATCCTGGAGTCTGGGGATCGAGGTCAGTGTCAGGCTCTCTGCTCAGTGGGGAGACTGTTTCTCCCTCTGACCCTCCCCCCTCTCATGCTCTCTCTCTCTCTCTCTGTCTCTCAGGTAAATAAATAAAATCTTTAAAAATAAGTAACATGTCTGTTAGAGAATTTCTTATCTATTTCATTTAGGTCTCTCACTGTGATTTTGTCCTGTTCTTTCATTTGGCACATGTTCCTCTGACTCCTCATTTTGTCTAGCTCTGTGTGTCTCTTTCTATGTGTTCAGAAAGTCAGCTATATCTCCTGCTCTTGAAAGCAGTAGCTTTATGAAGAAGAGGTTCTCTAGTGCCCTGCAGTGTAATGTCCCCTGTTCACCAGACTTGGGGCTTCAGGGGTGTCACCTATGTGTGTTGTATGCACCCTACCATAGTGGCTGAGCTGCTTTTGCCTTTTATTCAGTTGTCTGCAATGGCTCTCTTTGCCTGTTGTGAGCAGGATTTGGTCCCTGCATTGTTAATGGACCAATCTGGAGCCACCTTGGGCTTGAGTTAGATCAGGGAACTAAAGAGACTCTGGGGTGCGGGGGAGGGAAAGGGCACCACCAGCTCCTTTGTTCCTGGGGAAGTCCGCCAGTGACCCCTGTCCCTCCAGCACATACTGAGTTCCCTCTCATATACCCCAGGCATTTTTCAAACTGCTGCTTCTATGCTGTGTTTCCATGGGGCTGTTTGTTGTACTGTCTCTTTAAGGGCAGAGAGACTGTTTCCTTTTGCCCTCCCAGCTCTCTGAGCCAAGCCTGCTGATTTTTAAATTTCTACCTGTTAAGCCCTGTTCATTGTAAGAACTCCTAAAATTATCCCCCTCTGATTTTCAAAGCCAGATGTTATGGGAATTCATCTTACCTGTGTGAGTTCCCCATACTTGGGGTACCTGGTGTGATAGTCTATTCCTCTCCCCTCTCCAAGCGTGTGGGTCCCTCCTTCCCATGGACAGTCCCATAGGTCTGTCCCCATAGGCTTGTTTAGCTCCCAACTACCTTTTCACCCTTCCTACCCTCTTCAGTGTGGCCTCTTCTCTACATTTATCTGTGGAGAGCCTGTTCTGCCAGTCTTTGGGTCATTTTCTGGGTTATTTACACTGATGGGCTATTATCTAGTTGTATCCATGGGAGGAGGTGAGCTTAAGACCTTCCTATTCTGCCATCTTCCCCAGAAGTCCCTAGTTACAACACTTGTGAAGATAAAGCTTGGAAAAAATGTGCTTGTTAGGAATTACAAAGATTGTTTCTTCCTTTAACTTATGTTTAATATTTGGCATGTATAAGAGTCATGATGGTGGGATGGTTCCTAATAGAATCCAGAGGGTGATGAAGGGTAGAATGTTAGTAGTTAAGAGCTGCCTTCCTGCAGATCCCCTGAAATTCACCCTGTATAGATGACCACTTATTTTTCCTGGATCTTCCACTTAGTAGCTCTATGACTTTACGTCCTAGCCTGTTTCCTCTTCTGTGAAATGGAGATACTTAATCGTTTTAAAGATAAAACGGGGGGTGCCTGGGTGGCTCAGTTGGTTGAGTGTCCAACTCTTGATTCTGGCTCAAGTCATGATCTTAGGGTCATGGGTTTGAGCCCTGTGTCAGGCTCTATGCTCAGTGGGGAGTCTGCTTGAGATTCTCTTTCCCTCTCCCTCTGCCCCTCCTCCCATTCCCACACACTCTCTCTAAATAGGTAAATAAATAAAAATCTTTTAAAAAAATAAAAATAAAATGAAGTTGGTTATATGAAAATATTTAGTCATTTATAAACATCATCCAAATTTAAGCTATTCTAGCTTTTCTTCTAACTCTTCTGTATTGAGATAACAACATCTTTTCTTTCTTCTTTGTATTTTTCTTCTAATCCTAATCATATTTAAACCCACCTTCTCTAAAATCTTTGTAGTTGGGTGGATCAGGGCCCTCTGCCATTTTTTTTTTTTAAGATTTTATTTATTTGACAGAGATACAGCCAGCGAGAGGGAACACAAGCAGGGGGGAGTGGGAGAGGAAGAAGCAGGCTCCTAGCATAGGAGCCTGATGTGGGGCTTGATCCCAGAACGCCAGATTCACTCCCTGAGCCGAACGCAGATGCTTAACAACTGTGCCACCCAGGCACCCCCCTCTGCCATTTTCAAACTTAATTTTATTGAAAGAAGAAAGAGTCACAGATAAAGCCTATGTCATCAAATATTATCAAAACATACGTTATAAATAAGCAAATAATACAACTTAACACACAACTTTTCATTCTGTATTTAACATAATTAGTGCTTTAATATTTTTACTTATGATAATTCTAGTAGTAAATTATAGGGCCAGGCCTACATCACTGCTATTATATAGTAAGAACAATTCAGATTTCTAAAACTTAGAACTGAACTCTTGATGTGATGACAATTCTCTATCTTGTCGAGATTCCAGAATTTTATTCCTTAAGGAAATCTTGACCCAGTGCAACTAACTATATCCTTTGAAAAGGATCCTTTTTATTTGCTGTTGGGGAAAAAAATCTGTACCTAAAATATCTTTGAACGCTTAGACTAAGGCTAATGACAATGACAAGGGAGTTTCCTCTGTTTTCCACATGTCCTTCCTTCCTGCCGCATGAGCCAAGAAACTATTGGGAAAGGGGAAAGAAATGTCACATTCTGAGTGTGCATAAGGGCAAGAGTGAGTGCTTTTACAGTTGCTTACTATGTGCATGATTGTTTCTTTGGACTCTTCATATTTTTGGCATCCTGTTATATAAAATGCATTGTTGTAACTGAAAATGGCCACCCAATTCTTTCTGTATATTGAGTGAAGTAAGAATGAAATGTATTTATCATATTATCGTTATTCATAATAAAAACTCTCAACAAAGGAGGTTTAGACAGGATATCTCAACATAATAAAAACCATATATGAAAATCCTACAGCTAACATTGTACTCGATGAAAAACTGAGAGTTTTTCCTCTAAGATCAGGAACAAGACAAGGATGTCCACTCTCACCACGTTTATTCAACATAGTGCTGGAAGTTCTAGCCACAGCAATCAGACAAGACAACAAATAAAAGGCACCCAAATTTTGTAAGGGAAAAGTAAAATTTTCACTATTTGTGGATGACATAGTATTATATATAGAAAACCCTAAAGACTCCCCCCAAAGCCAGTAGAACTGATAAATGAATTCAGTAAAGTTGCAGGATACAAAATTGACATGTGGAAGACTGTTGCATTTCTCTACACTAATAATGAAGTAGCAGAAAGAAATTAAGAAACCGTCCCATTTACAATTGCACCAAAAATAATAAAATGCTGAGGAATAAACTCAACCAAGGAGGACAAAGACCTGAACTCTGAAAACTATAAAACATCGATGAAAGAAATTGAAGATGACATAAACAAATGGAAAGATATTCCATGCTCATGGATTGAAAGAACAAATATTGATAGTGTCCACACTACCTAATATATGGATTCAGTGGATTCCCTATCAAAATACCAAGAGCATCTTTCACAGAGCTAGAACAAATAATACTGAAATTTGTATGAAGGCTCCTGAGAAACAGAAGCACTCTTGAGAAAGGACAACAAAGCTGGAGGTATCACAATCCCAGATTTCAGGATATACTACTTAGCTATAATAATCAAAACAGTGTGGTACTGGCACAGAAATAGACACATACATCAATGCAACAGAATAGAGAGCCCGGAAATAAACCCATGATTATATGGTCAATTAATCTTCAAAAAAAGAGGCAACAATATATAATGGGGAGAAAACAGTCTCCTCAATAAATGGTGCTGGGAAAACTGGGCAGCTACATGCAAAAGAATGAAACTAGACCATTTTCTTATACCATATACAAAAATAAACTCAAAATGGATTAAAGACCTAAATGTGAGACCTAAAACCATAAAATTCCTAGAAGAAAACATAGGCAGTAATCACTCTGAAGCCTTAGCAACGTTTTCCTAGGTATGTCTCCTGAGGCAAAGGAAACAAAAGCAAAAATAAACTATAGGGACTATACCCAAATAATAAGCTTTTGCACAGTGAAGGAAAGAAACCATCAACAAAACAAAGGTCAACCTGCTGAAAGGGAGATGGTATTTGCAATGATATATCCCTTAAGGGGTTACTATCCAAAATATATAAAGAACTTCTACAACTCAACACCAAAAAATTATAATCCAATTGAAAAATGGGCAGAGGACCTGAATAGACATTTTTCTAAAGAAGACCTCAGATGGTCAGCAGACACTTAAAAAGATGCTCACCATCACTAATCATCAGGGAAATGCAGATCAAGACCACAATGAGGTACCACCTCACACCAGTCAGAATGGCTAGAATCAAAACCACAAGAAGTAAGAAGTGTTGGTGAGGATGTGGAGAAAAGGGAACCCTCATGTTCTGTTGTTGGGAATGTAAATTGGTGCAGCCACTGTGGAAAACGGTATGGAACAAACTCAGAACATTGAAAACAGGATTACCATATGATCTAATAATTCCACTACTGGATATTTATCCAGAGAGAATAAAAACACTAATTCAAAAGGAGATGTGCACCCCAGTGTTCACTGCAGCATTATTTACAATAGCCAAGGTATGGTAACAACCTAGGTGTCCATCAATAGATGAATGGATAAAGAAGTTACACACGCAATGAAATATTACTCAGCCATAAAAAGGATGAGATCTTGCCATTTGCAACAACATGGGTGGACCTAAAAAGTATAAGGCTAAGTAAACTAAGTCAGACATAGAAAGACAAATACCATGTGATTTCTTTTTCTTTTCTTTTCTTTCTTTTTTTTAAAAGATTTTATTTATCAGAGAGCAAGAGGGAGAGTGTGAGCACAAGCAGGGGGAGCAAGAGGCAGAGGGAGAAGCAGACACCTCACTGAGCAAGGAGCCTGATGCAGGACTCGATCCCAGGACCCTGGGATCATGACCTGAGCTGAAGGCAGAGGCTTGACTGACTGAGCCACCTGGGTGTCCTAATACCATCTGATTTCACTTACATGTAGGACCTAAAAATAAATGAGCAAAGAACCCCCCCACCCCCCGCCAAAGCAGACTTTCAAATACAGAGAACAAACTAGTGGTTTGGGGGGTATGGTGGGGTGGGGGGGGGACGGGTGACATAAAAAGGATTAAGAGTTACAAACTTATAAAAGTTATAAAATAAGTCATAGCGATGAAAAGTACAGCATATGGAATATAATCAATAATACTGTAAAAGCATTGTTAGGTGACAGATGAGGACTGTGCTTTCATGGTGAGCACTGAGTACTGTATAGAATTGTTGAATCAAAATGTTATACACCTGAGCTTTTGTTTCCCAGACTTGCCTATGGTTTTACCACAGCTTGTTTGTCCTGGATTGTTATTCTCTTTTATTCCCTGCCAAAAAAATCCATCTTCTGGTTAAAAAAAAAAAAAAGTTATACACCCAAACCTAATATAATGTATGTTAATTATACTTTGATAAAATAAAAATAAAGGAAAAAATCTATCTAATCAATTTTCTCCACATTGTTTTATTAAATAAATCTATTCATTTTCATTGACTTTTTGAAAATAGGGAAGCTTATTTTTTTAGTTGAATTTGAGCTATAATTTCCATATAGTAAAATTCCTCTATTGTATAGCTTTACAAATTTTGAAAATGCATGTAGCCATTTATCCACATCATAATTAAGATCTGGAATGTTACCCTCAGTCCAAAAAGTCCCTGCAGGCCCATTGCCCCCAATTTCCTCCCAACCTCCCAAGCCCTGGTAGCCATTGATCTATTTTTTTAAAATTTTTTATTATGTTAGTCACCATACAGTACATCATTAGTTTTTGACGTAGTGTTCCATGATTCATTGTTTGCGTATTTTCTTTCCCCATATTTTTGCCTTTTGCTAGAATGTCATAGGATTGAATCATAAAGTATGTAACCATCTGTGTATCACTTCTTTCACGTATCCTGATGCTGTTAAGATTTATCCATGTTTGTTGTATGTACCAGTGGTTCACTCCTTTTTGTTACTGGGTATCATTCCAACATAGAGATGTACCATAGTCTATTCATTTGGGATGTTTCCAGTTTTGTGCTATTTTGAATAACACCCTCTCTGTAGACCTATATTTTTGTTTTTCTTGGGGGTTACCTAGGAGTAAAATTACTGGCTGTGTATGATAAGTATATGTTTAATTTTATAAGAAACTAGCAAACTGTTTTCCAAAGTGGTTGAAGCATGTTGTACTCTCAACAGTAACATATGGGACTTCAGTTGCTCTACATCCTTGTAAAAATCCTTGTATTGTAGCCTTTTTAAAGGTCTTAGATATTCTGTTGGGCATGTAATTGTGTCTCGTGGTTTTAATTTACGTTTCCCTGATTACTGACCATTTTGACCATCTTGTCATGTGTTCATTGATTTCTCTCTCTCTATATTAAGTCTTATATATACTGTTTTATTCTGTTCTGTTGACCTAGTTCTTCATTCTTATAAGTGCTACATTATTTTAACTATTATAGTTTTATTTTTTACTTCTATTATAATTTTATAATGCATTTTAATACATACCAATATAAATACCTCCTATTTTAAAAGTATTCTGGCTATTTTCTTTTGTTTATTTATCAATAGGGACATTAGAATAATTTTATTAAGTGGCCTCCCATCCTTAATATTAAGAAAAGTGGAGAATTATTTTGGAAGGAATCTTTGTAATAGCCCTCACATCAAGAACATTTTATGTCTCCAGTTATTTAGGCCTTTTATATCTCTTTTACAGTTTTGTTAGTTTTTTAAAAAATATATATCTAGTACATTTCTCAGTGGTATTTCTGTAAATATCATTCATTGGGGGCTATTTTATATTCATGTATAACGGTAATACTATTCACTTTCATATTGGTATTCATAATAAGCTTTTATCATTGTCCTTCGAAAGTTTAAATTTATTTGAGCGCTGCTCACGGATCTTTAATGCTTTGCTTTTTACGGCTTTAGAGGCTGAGCTTTAAATGGGAAGCTCTGACAGCTGGTAGGTTATGTAGAAGATTCTTATCTTGGAGGCACATATTCCGTTAGTTGGGGTTTATTTGGCTTTGAAGTCATGAAGGATGTCCTGAGGGAACAAGACGCAAGGTCGTCGCCTGCTGTTGAGGGATAAGAGTGCCAGCGGGGGTGCGGGTGATAAACATTGCTCTGTTGTTGAAGGGACAACCCTGGGAGGCTAAACTGAGCTGAAACTCAGATCTACTTATCCCAAGTCCAGTGCTCTCTCTCCCCTCCATGTGGTTGTATATAAATGACAACAGGTATTCAGACAGGCTCACTCAATAATTTTGTAGAGAGTACAGAGATAATCTGTTTTAGATGATAAAAACATTTTCCTATAAAGCTTTGTATCTTAAAGAATTAGCTACATATTTTGCTTTTAATTTTGCTTTGAACTTTTCTCTGAGTTCTATTAGTATGGAATAGTGTGCTTCTCAGACTGTTGCACGGAACAAAACATTTTATTTGTTTTTGGCGGGGGGCAGAGAAAGAGGGAGAGAGAGAATCCCCAAGCAGATTCTGCATTGAGCGCAGAGCCCGACATGTGGCTCGATCTCACAACCCTGAGATCATGACCTGAACTGAAATCAAGAGTCAGATGCTTCACTGAGGGAGCCACCCCGGTGCTGCTCCAAGAAAGCCATTTTAATATGTGAGGTACTTCTTGTAGTTTGAGGAGGACTTTTTTTCCTTTTTTGTCAGAAGTGAATTCAATTACCCTGACCTTCTTGCATAAGACATTTCCTAGGCTATTTTTATTTAGTGTGTTCATATTATTGTGCTTTGATTTTTTTTAAAGTAAAATGATCTTTTAAAATAAACCCTGAGGGGGAAAAAATGAACCTCTAGTCCCTTAAATGCTTATTGTTATAAACCTCTTTATAAAACTGAAAAGGATGACATCATGTATTCTTTGAATTTTTAGAAGGTCCTTGAAAGATTGCTGCTGTGATGGAAAGTACTGTGAGGTTACATTTATCTTCTAGCCATAAAGCCTTATGTTCTAGAGGGCAATGGAAAGTTTCCAACTGAAAATCTATCTTGGCTTTTAAAATATAATTTATTTTGGAATATTATAAATGAGGATAAAAGCAGTGACAAGATAATTATCTGTTCTTTAAAAAAAAAAAAGTTATACCTTATATTATCCCCTACTCTTGAGTGTGTGTGGAACCTGTAAATATGAGAGTTGCTCCCTTGGTTGGGTTATCTTATATGGCAAGTGGTATTGGGAGAGTCTCATGATTATGCTATACTTATGCTGCAAGACTCCATCATAATGGAGTGAGGACAGACTGGAAGTCAGAGAAGCGCCCCTCCTGGTCTGGACGAAAGCAAGCATGTGCTGTGAAGTGCTTTCGGGCGGGGAACTGGTTCCTCTACAAGTAGACAGCAGCGCTCAGCTGCTGGCCAGCAAGAAAAACGGGACCCTTGTTCTAACAGCTGCAAGGAGCTGATTCTGCAAACCTCTTGTATGAGCTTGGAATAGGACCCTGAGCTTCAGATGAAACCACAGCCCAGCCAACACCTTGATCACAGCTTTTAAAACCCTGAGTAGAGTAAGCTGTGCCTGGATTCTTGACTGGTGGAAATGAGATGATACATTTGTTTGGTTTTAAGCTCATAAGTCTGTAGAAATTTATCGTGCAGCATGGAAAACTAAAACCGTGACCTGAAGAAGATTATTGAACTGAGCTAACGTGTTTTCTTTTGAAAAATGGGAATCCTAGTTCTTCATAGGGAAGCTATAGGATTACATGAAATTATAAAGTATCTGGAAATCAGTGGGTAGTCAGAAATGTTGGCATGCCGGGCTTCCTGCACATGGCTGGTATGAGGGGCACTTGACCGTGGTTTCTGCATCTCTGGAGTAAGTGGTCCTTCTGTTTCTAGAACTGTGCAGCCTGCGCCTTTGCTGCCCCCACAGGCTGGCTCAGGGAATGATGGTAAAGTCACAAACAACTGAATTTCAATTTGTGTTTGGTTGAACAAGTGTTACTGGAATCTACCTGAAGTGAGAATTATAAAACTTGATTTTGGTCCAATCGTGGAACCATGTTTTTTGGTCCAGGGATTGGGGAGGGTGGCTCTACTTCTCAAAGCTCGGCCCTGAGCTCTGGGTTGAGTTCCGGTCTGCACCACATGTTTCCACATTCTCCTTGGACCAGCAGCTACCTCAGGCATTTTGTTTTTTCTCTTGGGAGCTCAAGAAGCCAAGCCAGACTGTTGGAATATCCCATCTACTAACTTACCACTGGCTAAAGCAAGTTTCATGGCCAAGCTCAACATCAGTTGGTGGGCAAGCACACTCGAGTGTACTGAAAGGTTACAGGGCTGAGGGAGGCAGTGGAAAATGGAGAACAATAATCACCACAAGCCTCTAGTGCCAGTTCCTTTGTTCTTCAAGTTGCTCATTTCTTTATCCTCTTAGTGATTAGTTTCATTCTCTTATTTGACTGTGAATTCTCATAAAAATGTCATGTTAAATTCTGAAGAGGGATATACATAAAAGAATGCAAGCCATTGAATTTGGTGACCTAATGCACAAGGCCTGTTCTTGAGGAGATTCTGTGATTTGCAGCACCAATTTCAGGCAACTGTCTCACTTTCCGTATCCAAAGGAGAATATTTCTAATGTATCTTTTGAGAATTCGAATAACATGTGGAGAATAGCCTATTAGTCAAAGAGTAAGATATGGAAATATTCCTAGGTTTTCTTGACTCACCAAGAAGGCACTCATGAGGCCGAACTTTGGCCTTTGTATCTGTACCTATCATTAAGAAGATGTCGCCTACCTCTCAGCTGAGTAGCATTATTGCTGTTGTTGACCAGGAAGATATTTAATCAAGACAATGTAATAGTAAATAGCCTGCCTTTTTTCCCCCTCTGCTGTAGGACATAATGATTACATTTGCCCGGCTACAAATCAGTGTACGATAGATAAGAATCGGCGCAAAAGCTGCCAGGCCTGCCGACTTCGGAAGTGCTATGAAGTGGGAATGGTAAAGTGTGGTGAGTTTTTGCTTCCCTTTTCATCATGTGTGGGCTAGGACTTAGTCATTATCTTCAAGTACGTATACGCTGCCCCATTGGAGGGGGCATTGATTTGTTCCTTGTCGCTGTTGGAGGACAGAGCTGAGGTGAACAGGACCAGGTTACAGGACACATTTTGGCCCAACATAGGGAAGATCTTTCTACAATTCAAGTGGTCTGATGACACAATAGGCTGCTGCATGAATTCGAGAACTCTAGGCACTAAAGCACACAGCTGGGTTGGATGACCATCTGCCTGAGGCCTTGAGAAGTCTAAGGAGGAAGTTCTGGTAAATGTTCACAGTGAAAGCAGTGACAAGAAAGTAGACTACCTGGTGGGTTACTTGGATAGCTATGGGGAAGACTCAGGCCTATCCCCTATTAGCTTCCTAGAGAAGATCTATAGAGGGGTCAGAAACATGATAGAACTATGTAAAACACATAGAACACAGGTTCTGTTATGATGCATATCCACACATAGATGCTTACATCCATGAAAAACAAAGAAAAATGGGCACATTAGTATAACAACTGACAAGAATGCCTACATTCTGCTCTCTCCACCTGGCTAACTTCTGGTTCATTCGTCTGTACACACTTGCTGGTTTATGCACACTCACATCAGCTCTGCCTGTACTTTTCCCGTTATTCGGCTCGTCAATATTTTGCCTGTGATTAGTTGTAATTTCTCTCTTTGTTAACTATTTGAAAAATTTAAAACAAGAGTCTCTTCTCTCTGACAGTCTCTTAGGAGCTCTGCCTTTTGAACATTCTCTGTCTTTTTTTTTTTTTTAATGTATATAATAGATAAGACATCTTATCCAGCGATGTCACAGTACAGCAGAAGTCCTCTTATTTGATCACACTTCTCTGGCTTCCCAGAATCACTGATGTTTTCTGGGTTTTTTTTGTTTTTTTTGTTTTTTTTGTTTTTGGTAAAGTACCCCTGGCAAAGCCCGCGACCTCCCAGTGTGCGCTGGTTACTCTCTAAAACATTCCAGCATTTCTGTTCCCACCACTTCAGTTATATCCTTGTCAGTAACCAGTGGGTTTCTTCCAAAACCTATTTCTACTCATTGTAACTGTCAGATTATATAGTTTAATTAGAATTTATGCAAGCATATGAAAGAAGAGTAGGAAAAGACAGTCGTTTCTGTGAACGCTCTGGATAAAACTGTACAGGAGGGGCACCTGGCTGGCTCAGTCCGCTCTTGATCTTGGGGTTGTGAGTTCAAACTCTATGCTGGGTGTAGCACTTACATTAAAAAATACCCCCCAAATTGTAAAGGCCTAGTAGCTGTTGAGTTAGGTATGAGTGAGATTAAGGGGAGGGGTCATAAACTGAGAAAAATTCTGAATTTGGATTGCTTAGGATTGCCTAAGTTTTTGCTCTATTTTAACGAAGCTGAAATTGAAAATTCAGAGACAGCGTATCACGTATGTAAGAAAGTCACTTGTGATTCAAACTGATGGAGGTACTGAAGGAGAAAGCCTTGGCCCTTTGACAAAAGATTGCAAATCAGTGTTTCATATTTTAAGGTGAGTCTATTTTTTAAAAAGTGATTTATAATTTAGTGTTAGGATAAGAACGCTAGTACTGTCCTACCATCTGTTGGATAGCCAGCTGTAGCCCTGGCACTTCGGGACCAGGCAGGAGCACCTGCATATTCCGCCTGCAGGGGGCG
The DNA here is from genome assembly GCF_002007445.2 of Ailuropoda melanoleuca. Classification (NCBI taxonomy): domain Eukaryota; kingdom Metazoa; phylum Chordata; class Mammalia; order Carnivora; family Ursidae; genus Ailuropoda; species Ailuropoda melanoleuca. Next base: position 6,565,164 of record NC_048231.1, on the reverse strand, counting down.
GTGTGTGTGGCAGGAAGAACAGGAGGACAGGACTCCCAAACCCTGAAGCTCATTTTTTGCTTCATTACTTCTTGGGAATGGTGACTATGCTCAAACTTAACCTTTCTGGCCCTTGGTTTTCTTATCTTTGAAAAGAAGATATCTGTTTCACTGAGTTTTGTGAGGAATGCATGCAAAAAGAGACGTAAAGACCTAGCACAGTGTTTGGCACTAAATTTTAGTTTTCCTTCCTTTCTCTCTCCCTCTTTGAAGAGCTCATATAAATTATGACGAGTTTTAATGCAATACAGTCTTGCACAGGCAGAATATAGAGAGGTAGTTTAAAAAAATCTTTCATGACCCTTACTCAAAAGGGTATCTGCACCCCCATGTTCATAGCAGCGTTATTTATAACAGCGAAGGCATGGGAGCAACCTAACTGTCCATTGACAGGTGAATGGATAAAAAAGTTGGTGTGTGTGTGTGTGTATAAGAATGGAACGTTATCCATCCATTAAACACTCGCGCAAATCCTGCCATCTGTGACAACATGGATAGATCTTGAGGGCATTATGCTAAGTCAGAGAAAGACACGTACTGTATGATCTCACTTACATGTGAAAATCTAAAAAAAACCAAAAAAAAAAACAAAGACAAAAAAAACAAACCCAAACTCCTAGAAAAAGATACCAGATTTGTGGTTACCAGAGGCAGAGTGTGGGGGGAGAGGAAATTGGAGGGAATTGGAGAAAAGTGGTCAAGGGCACAAACGTCCAGTTACAAGATAAATAAGTACTAGCAATGTAACATACAGCATGATGACGTAATTAGCATTGCTGTATGACATATATGAAAGTTATTAAGAGAGTAAATCCTAAGAGTTCTGAAAGAAGAAATTCTTTTTTTTTCTTTACTTTCCCTCTTTATGGTATCTCTATGAGATGATGGATGCTAACTCAACTTGACTGTGGTTATCACTTCACAGTATACATAAACCAAACCATTGTGCCATACATCTTAAACTTACAGAGTGATATATGGCAATTATTTCTCAATAAAATTGGAAAAAATCTTTCATGGAAAACAGAACAAGAGAAAAGGTCATTGAATTTGGCCAAAAAATTAGGTAAGGCTGTCTAAGAAAAAAATATTTTATTATCTTTGGAGATTGTAAAAAAGATGAGATGGGTTGATACGCAAACAGTTGGATATTTAACCCTTTACTGACCGCAGAGAAGGCCCATTAGGAGTGAATTTTCCTAAGGATGCCTCCCTCCTTTCCCAGCACTCTTCTTGTCTGCCCTCTCAATAAACCCTCCATCCATATTCTTCTTTCTCTCCAGTCTTGGAAGATTAGGAACCTACCCTCATCCTGGATCCTCCTGCATCATTTCGCTTCCCCCTTTAGAAATTATGTCTCTTCTGCTATTGCCTTTTCCTTCCAATCTTGTGTTTTCAATGGAAATATTAATATGGTGGTTTAGATGGTGGGAGGATACCCACCCAGACTGACTCGAGGGATAAGGCTTCTTTATAAGGATATGCTGAAACGTAAATAGCCAGGAAAACAATCTGAAGAGCCACATGCTTGGTCTATACTCCTGTGTTGTGAGAATAAATCCACATCTTCCAGGTACCATCTCTTGATTCATCTGCCGTATGTATACATGAAAGGGATTTGATAGGTGGTATAAAGCGGTAAAAGCACCACCTGTGGATTCAGACAGCTGCTTGAGTTTATATGCTGCCTTCACTGTTTTCTAGTTTTGCCACCCTGGGCAGGTGATTTGAGCTCTCTTGTGCCTAGTTCCTCCTCTGTATTGTGGAGATGATAATAGCACCTGTCCTCTAGATTAGTTTTCAGAATGAAATCTGCTGTATATGATACACAAAGTCTGACATGTAGAAGCTTCCTGTAGGTGTTAGCTCTCGTTATTATCAGTTACCATTATTACCATTGTTGTTGTCATTGTCATCACCATTATCATCATCCTCTTTTCTCAGGGCTATTTACCACTTTCCAATACGGAGCACTCCTGTTTGGTAGATTCCCTCATCAGGCTTGTTCAGAGGCACACCGGGTGACTCTGCATAGATTATATGGGGAAAGCCATGGGCTATTGTCCTTGGTAGAAAACAGTGGGTTTCTTGCCAAGGGCTTTATGTTATTGATTTTAGAATCCCTAGGACTCAGTACAGGGCCCAGTATATAGGGCTTTGTAAGTGCACTTTGGTCAAATAAACTTGAGTGTATGGATTCATAAACCTTTCTCTTTGTATGTAAGCCTGTTTTGTAAACTCCTTTTCCTCATATACTCTACAAAAAGGAGATGTGTGATCAGAAAGGTGCTTTCTTAAACCAAACGTTTTGTTCCATTTTACCCTGGGTAAAATTACCCTTTACTGATCTTAAATAATACCTATAGCTCTCTATCTGATTACTAATAAAATGAATTAGATTTTAGACTTTTAGTTCTTTTAGTAAATACTACAGTTTGATTCAGTTATCTCTAGATAGAAAGAGCCCTTCCTTTTACTTTGATGAGCCAAGGTAAGAAGAAATTCAGATAAATTTTCTTGGGAACAAGTAATTTAAATGTATTCATACCTCCTAACTAACATTTCTTTTTAAAAATGAGGACAACTAAATTTAGTGAACAAACATAATGGTGGGAATATAGAAACTAGGCATATTGCAGATATAACTTTTAGGGTTTTTTTGTGTTGAGAGGGTTGCATATAAAAGTTGTACCCATGCTGATGACATCCTGACTTATGTGTTTCTTAATTTTCATTTTGTGTTTTTGTCTTTAACCAATAGATTTTTAGAAATATTTTTGTGCTAAACTTTATAGGGGCTTGGAAGTTATATTTTTTGTTATTTTTTGTGATCAAAAGAATATGATCTATGATATCAATTTTAGTTAAAATTATATTCATGAACTAGTATGTGATAATTTTTGCAAATTCCATGAGTTTTTATAGNATATTTTTTGTTATTTTTTGTGATCAAAGAATATGATCTATGATATCAATTTTAGTTAAAATTATATTCATGAACTAGTATGTGATAATTTTTGCAAATTCCATGAGTTTTTATAGCTCAAGCTTGTGAATTGTACAATTCCAATGTTCTGTATTCTGCCTTTTCCCCCAATTGTTTGTCAGTTGCTGAAGAAGATACATTAAAATAGGCATTATAATAATGTATTTGTCGATTTCTCTTTTTCTTTTAGTCACTTTTTGGTGTTATGTTTGTAGGTTGTGTTTTCTTGTTGTTTTGACGTTTATGGGTTTAGAATTATTTATCTTCCTTTTATAATCTGATGAGACCTTAATTTATGCCTTTTAAAGTTCATATTTTCTGATATTGTTAGAGTAACTGATTTATTTGGTTAATTTTTGCCTGTTATCTTTTCTATCCCTTTATTTTCAGTTTTCTGTGTGTTAGATGTATCCCTTACAAGAAGTCTGTGTGTAGATAGAAAAAAAAATGTGATCTCAGAGTTGCTCTTAATTGATGAATTTAGTCTATTTATGTTTATTGTGATCACTGATATTTGAATTCATTTCTGTCATCTTATTTTAGGATTTAAGCAATTTCATCATATATTTTTCTTTTTTTCCTTTTTGGGATTGATCCCATTTTCTTGTTTTATTTTTCCTCTTCTGCTAGTTTGGAAGTCATACATTCTTTTTTTTTTTTTTTTTTAG
>NC_048231.1:6561176-6561371 GCF_002007445.2 Ailuropoda melanoleuca | reverse complement strand
TTTTTTTTATTTAATTTTATTATGTTAGTCACCATACAGTACATCCTTAGTTCTTGATGTAAAGTTCCATGATTCATTACTTGCATACAACACCCAGTGTACCATGCAATACGTGCTCTCCTTAATACCCATCACCAGCCTATCCCATTCCCCCACCCTCCTCCCCTCTGAAGCCCTCAGTTTGTTTCCTAGAGT
>NC_048231.1:6491540-6561119 GCF_002007445.2 Ailuropoda melanoleuca | reverse complement strand
CTTTCTTCTTCCCTTCTCCAACCGATCTTCCTACTTCTTATGTTCCATAAATGAGTGAAACCATATGATAATTGTCTTTCTCTGCTTGACTTATTTCACTTAGCAGTATCTCCTCCAGTCCCGTCCATGTTGCAGCAAATGTTGAGAAATCGTTCTTTTTGATGGCTGAGTAATATTCCATTGTATGTATGGACCACATCTTAAAAAGAAAAAGGTTAAAAATAGTGTGTGTATACTGTGATCCAAATTTTGTATATAAAATATGGAAAAGTAAAAAGCATTAAAATTGAAAGAATTTATGCCAAAATTTGTACTCTTCTATATTTTTCAGATTTTTAAATTTATTATTTGAAATATATTTATTTGTACAAATATGTAAAAAGAATACGTATGTGTATGTGTAAACACACATATATAAACATTTTAAGAATGTATTTTAAGAGTATATTATTTGATAACTGTTTGGAAATATCAATGTTCAGTTCCTAACTTTTCCCCATCTTTTGTCTGAAGAAAATTCCTAATTGCATGGTTTGGAAACTGAGGTATTTCAGCACTCTTTAAAAGAGAAATAGATTTAGTATCCATGGGTGATCTTGAAGTGGAGACCTTATTTGGGCTATTGTCCCTAAAAAGTCAAATTTTTATTTTGTTAAAGTAGATGCAAATGTAATAATCTTTGGTACTTGCCCCACAGGTTCCAGGAAATAAGTCAGGCTTCTGTTGTAAGACACATCGTGAGGATAGACTCAGGTCATTACCTCGCTCTTGCCCTGGGGACCCAGGGAACTTGAGTGCTGGGTTGGGGAAGACACGGGAAAGTACCGTGTTATCATCTCTCCGGTTTAGGCTCCCGGAGAGAAAGATGCGGGTACCGTGTTATGCGAAGGCAGAAGAGTTCTGATGAGCAGCTGCACTGCCTGAGCAAAGCCAAGAAAAATGGTGGACACGTGACCCGAGTGAAGGAGCTGCTGCTGAGCGCCCTGAGCCCGGAGCAGCTGGTGCTCACGCTCCTGGAGGCAGAGCCGCCCCACGTGCTCGTGAGCCGCCCCAGCACGCCCTTCACCGAGGCCTCCATGATGATGTCCCTGACCAAGCTGGCCGACAAGGAGCTGGTGCACATGATTGGCTGGGCCAAGAAAATTCCAGGTAGGGCTTTCTGGATCTTAGCTTTTCATTTATGGTAGAAAGGCCTGCCCCTAACATTTATAGGGCAAGAGTACAAAATGGAGGTCCACAAATGATGTCTGGATGTGTAACGGTTTGACAGCTTGATTTATAATCTTTAAATGAAATATGTTCGTTCTTCCTATCTTGTCATATATGCCTTCAGCATGTACTGGAAGGTCCAGCTCCAATTTAGAATTCTTGGACTCATCTGAGTTCACTACCAGAGAACTTTTTTTTTTTTTTTTTTGAGGTATAAAAATCTGTATTTATATTACAAAGACAGAATGGTACAGCACAGTCCCTCCCGGTGAACAGGCAGGTGGGTGGCCCAATTCTCTCCAGTGAGGATCTGGTGATGCACTGACCTGGCCAGCACCAGGCCCCCTGGGCAGCCCCAGACTCTGGCACAGAAACTGCCCTATATGTGGCCCGGGGTCAGAGTTCTGTGTACATAGCCATGGGGAGGGGCCCCAGGTTACCTGGCCCAGAGAGAGGCAGGGGGTGGGAGAGTGAGCGAAGCCTGCTCACTTCAGATGGGGATTGTCTGGGGCAGACAGGAGGGCTGTGGTTGGGCGCACAGCTCCATCAGCTCAGGAGAGCGGGCTTGGGCAGTGGGCCTCCAAGACCCAAACTACAAAGGTGGGCCCAGAGCTCCAAGGATGAGGAGCCTTCTTGCAGTCTCCCCAGCCAGCTGGGTCTGCACTGGAGCAGTGGTGGCCTGGTGTGTGGGGTCAACTCCCAGTGGGGTGGGGACCCAAACCTGAGCCTGGGGTTCCAGGATCCTGGCCACTGAGGGCCACGGTGGCCCACGTAGGTGTGGAAGGGCGTAACCTTGTAACCCTGTTCTGGTCCCATCTGCTTTCTATAGACTCAACGATGCTCAGTTACCCAACGTGGCCTCAGCCAGGCCCCCGCTGGGTCTCTGTGCCTACCAGCAACAGCTAACCTGTGCAAAAGGCAGGGAGCTCGTTGGGGGGAAAATGGATGTGTGAATAACTCCTAGCACCAGACCCTGGCCCCGAGGACCACCCCCTCACCTGTCTGCTGGTGGCGGGAAGGGCCTCTGGGACCACAGTGCCCCTAGCTGGCCAGTGAGGTCAACTCCTCAGCCCACGTGGGAACCACGTGGTGAGACTCCTTCCATGGCTGCCTCTCTTCTTTTCCCACCCCAGAACCATCCCACAGGACCTTGTCCACACCCTGTCCCCTGTGGCCACATCTCCTATGCACACTAGCATGTTGGACATGTCTTATGCCGAGATGTAGTCTGAGAGGGTGGATCCAAGAAAAAAAACCCACCCAGGCTCTGGAAGTGGGCCCAAAGTGACTATTTGGGCAAGAGATTCTAGGGTCAGGCCAGTTCGTAATATATACCTGAAATACCGCATTGTGCTAAACTTACCACCTCGTTATCGTTTGAATTGGTGTTTCTGTGAAAGTGAATCTAGAATTCTAATACAGGATGGCAGCAGCCCATCCCCCTGAAAGGGCTTCTCCATGTGCATATTTACGGTCATCCAAGAAATGAGGTCTCTCTCCTGGTTCCAAGCCTAGGGACAATTCCCACGGCCTGCAGGCTGCAACCACTTTAGACAAAGTATAAAGCCTGGAAGCTGCGGAGAAGCTGGGTGAGGAGGAGTTGGGGGTAAGGCGCTGTGGGACCCCAGGCCTGGTAGAATAGTATCTCTTGGGTCATTTGTTGGCTTGGGCCCATTCCTTCTGAGCTTCCTGTGGATCTTCTGGTGTCTGGTTTTGTTCTGAGAGTCTAGAGCTTCGCCTCAGCCAGAATCGTGTTATTTTCTGTGCTGTTCTCATAGGAGACGATGCGATTACCTCCCCCTAGCTGTTGTGCTGCGTGCATGCCAACACTGGTTTTCAGGCCCTCCCCCCCCCCCCCCCCNTTCTTTGTGCCATAACAACACTGAATTCCTGACCTGCATTAGCCCGTCTTTAAGCCTTGAGTTTGAAACAAGTTTTCAGAAAATTTAGGCATAGTCTGAAGGTATGACTTTTCTTTCCGCTCTCAGTGGTGTAGTCATTTTCCAAAATTAAAAAAAAAATAGTAAAACATCACCTAGGCTTGATCTTGTTGAATAGCTGCAAATATAAGAAGCCTAATCTCCCGTGCACAGGCTTATTGTCTGTAACGGCAGACGAGATTGGAACGTGTACACGTGTTGGGACAGGGTGCGACTTTGGATGAAGGACTGAACCATCTTCCCATTCTGACTCCCTCCATTCAGTTCTCCTTTGTGCACGGCAGCGTTATACTGCTCACAGGTTTGACCCGTGTGTGCTTCTGGTGCCACGGTCTCCTCATCCATAAAATAAGGATGCTGACGGAGGCTGCCTGCAGGACATTCTCAGACCGTAGGCATTGTTACTCCCATGTGTTCTGTAAGAAAATCGACTTAAAGGAAGACTGAGTAATTAGGATGAAGCTGAGCCAGGATCGTAACCGGAGTCCGCTGCACTCCTGGGCTGCATGTTGGGTTTGTTTTTATATTGTACTGCCTTCTCTTTTTATCATGGTTTGTGGAGTAAGCGCCAGTGATCTCGGCTTTGCTTTGCTTTTCAAGTGTTCACGTCCCTAGAGATTACCTGTTTCCTTCCGATATTTGGACCAGCTCATGCTGTTAGGCCATCAGGCTACTGGGACCTGCTTCTATTGTTACACTTGCTTTTCAGGATAGAATAGGCTAGAGACAGCCCTGCCACTCAGAAGAATGCTTCTAACACTGAAATTTTAAGCAATCGGAGATGTCTTTCATTTGAAGCCTTGACTTTCTGCAGGGGCTGGTGCTGTTCTCTCTGCATGTCCCACACTCCCCACCCCCGCCATCCCATCCCTCCACCCCTCCCAGCCCCTCTTGTGGACTGGGCCAGACAGGCAGCCAACTATTATCTTTCTTAGCAGTGCGGAGGAATTTAAAAAGTATAACTAAAAATGATCTGTTCCAACTTTCTGTTCTTCCCTAGTGTTTGTCTGGGGAGCTAGAAGCTCAGGTTAATAGTCCTTTATAAATCTTAAATGGAATAGATTAGTCCCTAGAAGGCAGCCAAGGCTGGACATTGTGAGTTGCGTACTCAGAGTTCAAAATTCCCTTCCTTAGGTCAGCATTTAACCACATCTTTAAAATATTGAGTGTTTCCCTATATTGTTTGTGTTTTCATAGCTTGTTAAAACTTGCTCTTCTCTTTTCACAGAAACAGGGAGTTGAGAAGGAGAGTGGGTATGTCTCACGGCCTCTTGCTTTCCCCAGGCTTTGTGGAGCTCAGTCTCTACGACCAGGTGCGCCTCCTGGAGAGCTGCTGGATGGAGGTGTTAATGGTGGGGCTGATGTGGAGGTCCATTGACCACCCGGGCAAGCTCATCTTTGCTCCAGACCTCGTTTTGGACAGGTGAGGAAAAAATGCATTGTGTTTCTTCTCTGACCTGTTTGAGTCCTGGGTGCCACGATTAAAATCTCACACTTAAAAGGGCAATTAAGAGGGTGATAATGTCATGAGCTCCTTCCCCAGGTCAAGAACCGGACGGAGAAGGAGAGCGTGGGTTCTAGGATTCAGTGTCCTGTGACTCATTCTTACCTGTGGTGGGGTGGCATTTACAGGCCAGACAATAACAGGGCCTATACCTGCAGAATATATAGCTACTAAATGTACAGGTCAACTTAGACTTTTCTGTATTAAAAATTCCATTTTCAGTTTGTAATTTTAAGTTCCTGCTGTTCAGTTTCCACTTGTAGGGACCATGTATATCTCTGTCTAGAAGGGTGATTGAATTCTTAGAAATCTGCAAAGTTTATTTTAATGTGCTTGGACTCTAACTGCATGTACTCTATAGCATTTTTGACAATAGCAGTGGAAGGAGTGGTTATTAAAACCAATGAAAGGTAACGGAAATTGGGGAATGATAGTGCCAATGCCATCACTAGCTTACATTTTGTTTTCTTTTAAAGATGGCACAGAAAAGGAAGCCATTTCTAATTGACTCAGGTGAACTGTTCATGGAGGAAAAGCTAGAATACCAACACTCAAAATTTTAGTACGAAAAATAGAACCCTTTCTTGTTATACATTTGAGCAGGTTGAAAATAATGATGGAAATTGATCTCCACATTCCTTATTTCGAAAAAGTTCTAGAAAAGAATGTTCAGTCACATTTGCCTCTGTGCACAGAGTAGAAGGATGCCATTATATGAATGGAAAGCATCTGCACCCAACCCTTGGTATTACCTCTTTGGGTCATCAGAAGACCCCGACGCACATATTACACAGATAAAAAGTGATACCCCCAAGGTTTTAGCAGCAGTCCTGCATGACAACGTTGACAGCACTGTCCTAAGTAACGGAGGAGTTTTGGTGGAGAGCAGAGCCTTCGGCAAGAGTGGAGCTTGGGCTGTGGCTCAGACAGGAGCAAGCCCAGGTGTTGAACCATAGAAGAAGGTTCTGGAAGTCCAGACACTTCAGTAGCAATCAAAATAGCCAATCTATTGGCTTGTATATGCCAGGCACCACCTTGAGCACTTGATGTGTTAACTCATTTCATCTTCTTAACAGCCCTCTATGAGTAAGTGCCATTATTATCCCTATTGTTCAGATATGGAAATATTGGGGGGGGTTAGGTCATTTGCCTGCAGTTATAGAGTAGTAAGTGGTGGAGTTGGACATGGGGGCTGGCTGTGAAGTCCATGTTCTTAATATAACAGTAGTTACCTGTATAAAAGGGCATGCCGTTCCACTTGGTGTTCAAATGAAGCCATATACACGCATACATGCGCGCACACACACACACAAATATACACATATAATTCTCCTGGAAGTTATTGCGCGAAAGAAGTTTCATCCCTTGATGAGTCATTACATTTGCAGACACTGGGATTAAGTTATTTTACTTTTTGTCTTGATTTCTAAATTGATGCTACATTTAATGTTTATGTTCATTGACTGTTTCATTCACGGTTTTTAGTAGAATTAACTCTCCACTTTGTTTGGGTTCTTTAATTCCTGTAAGTGTAAGTTATTGTAAATGGACACACATCCTGGACAAATTTTAGGCCTACCTTTTGGTTAAGTAATAGAAGAAAAAAAATAATTTTTCTTACAAATTATTTTAATAGACTCACAGTACTTTTTAAAGATTTTATGTATGTATGTATTATTTATTTATTTGAGAGCGAGTGAGCAGGGAGAGGAGCAGAGGGAGAGGGACAAGGAGACTCCATGCTGAACGTGGAGCTGGACACGGGGCCTGATCCCATAACTCGGAGATCATGACCTGAGCTGAAATCAAGAGTTGGATGCTTACCTAACTGAGCCACCCAGGCACCCCTCACACTACTTTTTATAAATACTTGAAAGTATCGTGTTGTACAGCACACAAATATAGTATATCTGAGTATAGGAGAGGAGTGTCTGGAATTGTAAATGCCTTCACACTGAGCAGGCATTTTCGGTTGTACCTGTCGTGTTTATTTTTTGTTGCAATCTCTAGTATCGCCAACACATAAACTTTGTGACGTCTAGAATTTCAAGTCTAAGATAGTTCAGTTCCTTCATGCATGTATGATATGAATGTTGTTTTATGTAAATGTGTGTTGCCTATTCAAAAATGCTCTAAATATTCCTTATTCAAAAAGTCAGAGATTACACATCATAAAGAAGTATTATGAGGTTTTTCTGCAACATGAATAAATAATTTGCACAGTACTTGAAAATTGCTGTCTTTGGCAGATTGTCCTCTCAGAGTTCCTTCCAGTGGTGGTGTGACCGTAGAAGCTGTGAATACAACCAAATTATTTCACTTGTGAGACTGAGACAGTAATTGCTGTTGTCCTTCATTCTTGCTGAGGCTTCAGTAGCAAGAAAACTTGAACCTACTCAGTTACCTCAGCTTATTTCTAAACAAGGTGGTTCTTCTCTCAGTAACCACTAGAGTTACAAATTCATGTGAATCTGAGCTTCTGCTTGCTTGAAAAAATCATATATGTGAACATATGCTGTGTCCTTGGCCTCAATAGGAAACTGTCTAATATTACGTATTAAAAAGTCAGAGGGAGTTTGGATCTGGGCATAGACGCCATTGTGGACATTTATGGAATTCCATGGAATCATATTGTAAATATACCGAATTTGCTTTCACCACGTTAACTATTTGTGGATCGAATTTTAAGATACCCAAAGAATTTTCACTTCCCTTTTTCTATGTAGGTGATTTTCACCTACATAGAAATATTTAAGAAGACTTAAACTGATGTGAAAAATGTGTTAAGCCTGGAGCCCCCGCACCCTAGTGCCGCCCTTCCCCACCGGAAATGAACTGTGGTCTACATACACCCACATGTATACTGCCAGCGGCCATGTATGTGGGTACAAAATAGTGCACCCAAAGCAATGTCCACTCATTCAACATTCTGCCCTTGGTATCAAACAGAATCTTTTTCTTTTATAAAGGAGTGGTTATCGCATAATAAGACATTCCACATGTCCTCACTAATTTTATTTTTGCTTAGCCCTAGTTTATGGACAAATGCTGGGCAAAAGTAAGCTTCTGGGAGCAGGTTGGTTTGATTATAGATTGTTTTGGTATTTTGACATTCAAATCGTATGTCTTCTCTCTTTAATTCAAATCTTTTAATCTTATCCTAATTTCTTACTCCTAATTCAGTTTCATTCCATAGTTATAAGTGTAATAGATCTCATTAATGTGTTATTTAAAAGTCCTTCTTCTGTATAACTCACTTCAGGCAGAAATTTTATTAGGGTGTCATTTATGAGGTATTGTACCTTATTTCCTATATTTCTCATTTATTTCCTAAAAAAATATATTTGGTTTTTCCAGCCTGTGAAGTGAGTACAAATATTCTAGCTGTGCCTCCCCATGAATGAAATGGTTGGCTGTCACAGCTGCTAATAAAAGCACTCAGACTTCGTTCTTTAGAATTAGTTTAGAGGTTCACTTTTTCCATGAGGTACACATGTTCTGATTACTGTGAGTTATAGCATTTCTCAGGGCTTAGGATGCTCTGGAATATAAACTCTCCCTCCATTTTTGAAATATGAATTTGCATTTAAAGTGGCATGCATTTCAATGAGGAAATGATACTAATTTCAATATGCAGGGATGTGTTTTTAGGTACAAGTGGCAACCTCTGCAAAATCGGATTGATTTCAGATGAATCCTTTTATGCTATTGGGGAGCGACGAGTGTGCATGTGTGCGTGCATGCGTGTACACGTGCGCCAATGTGTTCATGACCCCACCTCAGTCTCACGGACAAGTAAAGAGTCAAACTATTAATCAATGCGGGACTTGGTGGGCTTTTCATTTTTATACCCAGAGATATTTTATTTTTTTTAAGATTTTATTTTTAAGTAATCTCTATACCCACTGTGGGGCTTGATTTAGAACCCCAAGATCAAGAGTCACATGCTCTCCGGATTCAGGCAGCCGATTGCCCCCTCCCCCCAACCCTGAGATATTTTAGAACCAGCTTTTCTCCGTGCCAGATGTCCTCAAGCCCAGTGATGACAGTTTTCAATAATTAATTGCCTCAAGCACAGTGATTTGGTCATACGGCATGAGGGGCATTTGGCACACAGGTGTTTCTATGTGCAGAGCACGCATGGTCCTTTCTGGGCACTTGCAGCAGGCTGCCTGGGACAGCCCAGCGCAGAGGAGGTAGGGAGGAGGGGACTTGGGGACGTTTGGAGGTTTCCTACGGGTTTCAGTGCCCTTTGCCCAGGGCTTGATTCTCCAAGGTAGCCTTTCTCTGTGAGTAACTTCTAGGAGGCATTGGTGTTTTATCACTTAACCTGTGCATTTTTGGAAAGCCTCAGGTGGTTGCAGAAGTTCCGGTGTTTGTTTGGGACTCACACTGTGCTTGCTGGTAGCTTTGTGTAGGTGAGTCTGGGGGAGGCTCAGTGCTTTGGGATGCAGGATCCTGGCAAACTGCTGCCCTCACAGAGAACCCAGTGGGAAAGGCTGCACCAGCACTGGTGGTTCCCACTAGTGTCCGCGCATTTGAGTTCAGAGACCCTTTCCCCAGCCGCCGCCACCATTGGAAATGTCCTGGCTTGGGGTTGGGGGAAGGAAGGAGGGAACAGCCAGTTCTCTAAAGATGTCAGGTCCCCTTCAGGGGCTGCGGGGGAGACTGAAGATGAAACTTGCAGACACCCACAGCCGCCGGGCTCCCCTTCAGCCCGCGCTGCAGGTGTTGAGAAGCAAATGAAAGTTTCATGGCAGAATCATCTAACTGCTTGTCAAGGGCTTCCAATGACTATGACTGATGATAATAGAAGTTTTTGGGGAGCAGTGAGGCAGAATAATGTGTGTCTGGCTGGAGTGAACTGAAGCTGGTATTTTCTAAATACAGTTCAAGTAATTTCCTTCAAAAGTATGCATAAAAATTCATTTCTATGAATGTTCAAGAGAATTTTGATTATATGGTTCAAAGTTTGTCTAAAACTTTTGGTTAAAAATAATCTTTGGCAAGTCAAAAGTGTTCGTCTCCCTTTCTCCCTTCCTTTCCTCGTTCTCATCTGTCTTTAATTGTGATTTCTTTGTGTATCAGACTAGCTTTTCTTTTTCAAGTTATGGTAAATATCTCTTAGTTGCCCCACCGGTTTCTAAATGACCACTGGGGAGTGAGTTAAGCCCTAGATGTGAAGGATTGTTTCTTCTCAGGGCGTTTGCTTTGGTAACATTCAGTTTTCCTCATTAGCACTTCAGAGTCTTCTGATGGGAACATGGAACGTCTCATTTTAGCAACATGAGTCGTAACTGTGGCTGGTTGGCTGTAGATCGAAAATAATCAACAGAAATGGTATTTCGTCAAAGAAAACATTGGGGGTGAACAGGTAGAAGGGAAGTGTATTTCCAGTGCACATTTTTGCCTAAATAGTATTTATTCAAATGTTTGCTTTTGGAATTTAGAGAAAGTTCCCTGTCCTCTTTATATGAAGATAATTCTAGTAATTTCATATCACTGGAGGTGCTTTCATTACCATTTTGTCAAATTATGTACAAGATGAAATTTGATATCAAGAAAATACTCCTTATTGATTTTGATGGTTGCCTAGTGCTGCATGTTTCTTAAATTTCCAAATGAACCTTTGTAGGGATGAGGGGAAATGCGTGGAAGGAATTCTGGAAATCTTCGACATGCTCTTGGCAACAACTTCAAGGTTCCGTGAGTTAAAACTCCAACACAAAGAGTATCTCTGTGTCAAGGCCATGGTCCTCCTCAACTCCAGTAAGTAGCCACACAGCTGGGCTGTGTCGTATGGGGGAGAGTTGCTGTTTCTAGAGCTGGCATGGAGTGAAGAACAGTACTGAACTTATGTTACTTAAGAAGGGGGAAATGGCTTTCTGACTTCTGTATCATTTTATAGGGATTTAAAGTGCAGTTAACTTTTGGTAACTTGAATACAAATTATTCACTGACTGAATTACTGGTAGTAATTAAAAAAGCGTCTCAAGCCACTTTGCTGGAAAAGAAAAAAAATGAACTTTAAAATACTTGCTTTGCAGCCTTTGTTCATCGTTTATACAGGCATTGTACGTGGTTGACATGCGTTTATATTTATTGTTTTGCTTTTACAGATTCATTCATTCATTCATTCATTCATTCATTCATTCATTCATTCTATTTATTCATTTGGTAAAGACATTGAAGATCCACTCCTGCCTTCCAGTAGCCCATGGCAGAGTGAGAGAGTGGGAGAAAACAGATCATTAAAAAGAGCAGCCCTAGAAGAGGTGTAGACAGGGGAGCGTCACGGACAGATAGACGTTCCATAAATGTCACTCTGGCTTCCACGTGTAGGATTGGCTGGAGAGGGGAGAGACAGAGGCAGGGGCCCAGGACAGTGAGAGCCTGAACTGACTTGGTGTGCAGGACCAGGGAGGAAGGGCATCATCTGAAGGAAACATAGGGGTTAGAGGCGGGAAATGAGGGAGGTGTCGAAGATACGTGGGTGTTGTAACCGTGCTGCTCTTTTCTTATTATGTAAGTAACACCTGGTTATTGTAAACAGTCAAATGAGAAAAACATATAAGGAAGAAAAATATCACCAGGATTCTCCCCTGTGCCTGGGCAAGAGAAGCACCATAACTTTGGTGACCAATCTTTAACAGCTGTCTGTGGATAGACAGACAGCTCTTGATAGATACAGCTCGGTAGAAAGGTAGACAGAGATGGGCGGGTAGGTAGGTACGTAGGTAGATATAGGCACACACACATCCATATTCAGAGAGATACGCAGGCACACATAGGCTTATATGTATAATTTTACACAAGCAGCATAGTGTCTTATGTTAAAAATTATAAAGACTTTGAAAGAGACTTGTTTTGATCCAATTATTTGCTTGACCCTTCCACCCCAACACCAAGTAGGTAATCTTGCCAGAGGACAGACTTCATACCTTCTTCTATTCTCTAAAAATCTTTTAAAATAACACCCCACCTTCAGTATCCACAAAGATAAGATCCCCCCTGCCATTTAAAAAATTGGGATACATAATATACAAATACTTCTCTGTGTCTTGCTTTTTTACTTTTCAAAATGCTGTGAAATATCTCCAGGTCAACTAGGAGAGATCTAACTCAATCTTTGAGTGAGGACATTGTCTAAATTATATTTAGACATTTCTTTATTAATGGACCTTTACTTATTTACAGGGTTTGTGTTTTTTCCCCTTATAAACATTGCTGCTGTAAGTATGGTGGTGCTGTATTGTACACATTTCTAAATTTCTATGTAGTGTTCACGCTGTTCAGTTTACTATCTACCTGGTATTTGGTCCAGCTGCTATCACCAGTGTTGATTGCTTTGCTTTGCTATTTACTCTTGTTGGTTGGTTTCTTTCTAAAATAATATGTATATGCAAGTTTTAATCCTCAACTGATGACTTACAGCTAGCTTCATTTGGACATCATGTGGGACTTTACTATCTAGATTTTATCCCACCTAAGAACTTTCATGTTTGAAACAATAAGAATCTGTGGGATCGTATTATGCTATTTTATTTTAAATCAGCCAAAGCAGCAGTTCCTGAGGCTAAACCTCAGTGCAGAATCTGTGGCCACGTTCTGGGGCCAGCTGACCTCTCCTTCTGTAGTCTATACTTTTCTGCATGTCTAACACCCCCATCGACTCTTGGACGTTGGCACTAGATTTGATGAAGGGGAAAGGGAAATCTCTAAAGCAGTGCTTCTCAAGCTATCTGTGGTGAAGGATCAGGTTTCTTTTTCTTTTCCAAATTATTGTAGATATATAATAAAAATAAATTACTAGAAAAAATGAAGTAAAAGTACAAAATACAAGTGCTAGTTTTTGTTATTACATTAAATTGATTTACAGTTTTTTAAAAGATTTTATTTATTTGTCTGAGAGGGAGAGAGAGAATAAGAGAAGGCACACAAACAGGGGGAGTGGCAGGCAGACAGAGAAGCAGGCTTCCTGCTGAGCAAGGAACCCAATGCAGGACTCGGTCCCAGGATCCTGGGATCATGACCTGAGCCGAAGGCAGATGCTTAACCGATGAGCCACCCAGATGTCCCTAAATTGATTTAAAATTAATCTGTCAATTGCTCTAAGAGTTTCCCAATGCTTACCCTCAATTTCTACTTATCTCTGTGGACTGGTAACAGACCACACTTTGAGTAGCCCTGGTATAGAGCATGGAGATAAATGGCTGGGTCTAGGGTAAGTCTTGACGGAGGGGGAAGGAGGGGAATGAAGAAGGAATCTAAAGGTCATGTGAGGTACAGAAACCCTGTAGACAACCTTTGGGTACTGCCCAGTGGGTTTTAATCTGGCCCGACCTGCCTGGCAGGACATTTTCCCTAGAACCAATGCACTCTCAGCCCCAGCTCAGGGAAACAATTCATGACTAGAAATGGTCAGTTGTTGGACAAATGAAAATTGTAGGGAAAGCCAAGAAAACTCCTAAATGCTGTGGACTTCTGGCACCGTGTTGACATTTGTTACCATTCACCTTTTACAGCATAATACAAGGGTCCAGCTTACATCAGCAATTAAGGTGGTGTGCATGTAGAAAATGTCCTGCTGAGACATTTGAAAGTGATCATGGAAGAAAATCAACTTTTCCTGATCTCTTTGAACCCACCTGCAGACTTTATCTCACATGTGTGCTGCCATTTCTGCCTCTGTTAAAGGGGGATTTGCTTGAAAAGTGCATTCCCATCTTGGCCCAGGAGGACCAGCAAATGCCAGATTATGGTGCTTCTCTTACTTTCAGAAATAATTTAGAACTCTTTTCTGTGCAGTAAAGTGCTCCTTGGAAAGCCATTTGCTTCTTGTTACAACACTTTGCGGTATAAAGCCTTCTGTTTGGCAAGGCTCCTTACCGTCAGTTTAGCCGCCGAGACATCATATTGTGTTGTTGTGAAAGCTAGAAGCATCATCTGTGCAAACGGGAAACACTAAGGCTACAGCGTTCCTTCTGCAGCATCTGACAGAACTGTCGTAGTCAGAATCACGGAGGGTGAGTCAGGCATGTGAGGTAATTACCACTTGTGGTGGTAAATTGAGTAGAATTTGTTTATAGTAAATCTCCGTCTAGGAAATCTTTTAACAAAGTTCCTTTCTCACTTGGTAGTCATAACAGTTGTCAAATGGGTTTAGGAAGATGGGATTCTGTTTCTATTGGAAAATTTCCACCGTCAGGAGAGAAGAGGGGTCTTTTCTGTGCTAGGTTTTAAGCATTTGAAGGTGTAGGCGTTTTTGTGTGTTTGTTTTTTTTTTTGTTCTGATTGTTTGTAGCATTACATTAAAAATAGGGACAGAATCTACTTTCCCACCTTGAAAAAAAAGAAAAACTAGAGAATGTACAAAATAGATATTGGACAGTGAACCACACAGGACAGTGATCCCCAAGAGAATGGACAGAAACAAAATGAACCCTTTGATCATCCAGTTTACTACGTAGAGCCAACTTCCAGGTCCCATAGGGAGAGGTAAGCCAAACAGACACTCGTGGTCTCCCTGCACTGGGAAGACAATTGTGCATTTGGGGAGGCCAACGCCGCTGGGATTTGCAGAGGAGGAGACTACTGGTGAGGGAAGAGCCAGCCGCAGAGGCTTTGTGGGTCTGTGGCAGATGCCTTTCCAGTCGTCAGCTGAGCACTAATCTCATGCTTATAAAGATACCTAACCAAGGACAGAGAAAGAGCCATCAGAAAGGAGCAGGCAGAATAATCCCTAGCATTCACCCAGGGCCAGGAGTAGTTCATGTTCCCACAGTCAGAGGAAAAGCTTGTAATATACTGGACATTGGGTATGGTGTGCAAAAACGTATTGTGTCAGTAGTGAGGTAAACTTAGCTCCAGACTAAAGGCTGCTCTGGTCCTACCAAACACAACTTAAGAGCATGCCTGAAGGATCAAACGCATTGTGCAGTAACTTAACTGCGTCACAGAACAAAGCTCAAGAATATCTAAAAGAATACAAGAATATCCAGCACCCAACCAGTTTTACAATTACAAAACTTGCAATGTCTTATAACCAACCCAAAGTTAGCAAGCGTGCCAAGAAGCAGAAAACATGACCTGTAATATAATGAGGAGAAAAACCAAGAAATTAGAAAAGACCCCCACGTGATACGGATGATAGAATTAGTAGACAAGAACATTAAAACAATAGTTTAGTAACAATACTTTAACTACTTTCCATAAGCCTAAGAGGTTGAGGAAAGCATGAACAGATTTAGGGGAGACATGGAAAATATGAAACACGCACAAACTGAACTTCTAAATATGAAAATTCTATCTCCGTGGGGTTTATATCTGTGTTATAAGGTGGAAGAGGAACAGATATCCTCCAGACTAAGAAAGCACTTTGAGACCAACAAACAATGCAAGACACTCTGTACTGTTTACACAGTTTTATTTAGGGGAACTTACTGACGGGGGAATTGGGCAGATGGACGATCCAGGCAGTACACAGCTACTCTCTGCCCCTATTATCAGCCAAGTTTGGACCTTATTCCCCAGTTTTTATAGAGTGAGGAGCGTGGCAGTGAGGTCACAGGGTAGTTTTCTAAAGTGTCACCGTCTGTGTGCCAGAGGAACTCCACTAATTATCTAAGTGGTGCCATCTGTGCACCACTTTAGGGAAGATCAGAACCAGCTTTCCTGCGTACCAGTCAGCGCTTACATTAACCTCCATGGGGCCTGGAACATGAAGCCTCGAGGGAGGTCGTTGTGCAGGCATGAACAAGATGGAGGGCCAAAGATGGAGTCAGTGTTGTCAGCACTTGTACAATCTGATACGCATAGCAGAAGAATAGATTAGGGGAGGTGAAGTCATAGCAAAAGAAACTATCAAAGCAGAATGGAAAGAAAAAAGTTTAAAAGTGCTCTGTTAAAAGTTTAACAGAGCACTGTGAGCTGTGGGACAACTGTAGTTGCCAATATATGTGAATTTGGAATCTCTAATGGGTGGTGTAGAAAAATACTTGAAGAAATCATGGTTGCAAATGTTCCAAATTAATGAAAACTATAAACACACAGATCCAAGAAGCTTGATGATCCCAAGCACAAGAAACATGAAGAAACCACACCAAGGCATATCATAATCAAGTTGCTTAAAGCCAATGATAAAGAGAAAAATCTTAAAAGCAGTCAGAGGATAAAGATATTATATACAATGAACAAAGACAAGGATGACAGCAAATTTCTGTTCTGTTGCAAGTCAAGGGGACTAGGGAACAGCGTCTTTAAAGTACTTAAAGAACTGTGAGGAATTCTTTACACAATGAAAATGTCTTTCAAAAATGAAGGCAAAATATAAATATTTTCAGATATACAAAACGTGAAAGAATTCACCACTAGCAGACCTACACTGTAAGAAACATTAATGGAAGTTTTTCAAGTAGGAGGAAAATGAGATTGGATGGAGACATGGATCAGCACAAAAGAATAAAGAGGACCTACAAATGGGGTAAATATAATGAATTTTTTCTTAAACTATTTATCTTCAAAGGATAGTCTAGTGTTTAAAGCAAAAATAATATATTGTGGGTTTATGTGGAAGTAAAACATAGGGCAAGACCACAAAGGCTGGGAGAGGACAAATGGAAGTATTTTTTTCTTATTATGTACCTGAAGTGCTATGTATTACTTGAAGATAAATTATGTATATCATAAACCTAAATGCATCCAATAAAATGGCAGAGAGAGCCAAAATACAACAAAGAAGATAAAATGGAACCATAAAAAAATAATCCAAAAGTTGACAAAGAAAAAAAGGAAAAGTAAAGCAAGGTATTGATAGGACAAATAGAAAACACTGAACAAGATGGTAAATTTAAATTCAATCCTATCAATAATTACATATGTTAAGTGTGCTGAATACCTCAATTAAGAGGAAAAGATTGAATAAATAAGATGCAATTATTTGCTGCTAACAAGAAACCCTGTTAAATATAAATATATAAATAAGTTAATAGTAAAAGGATGGAAAAAGATGTACCATGCTAAGATTAATCAACAGAAAGCTGGAGAGGCTATATTAATATCAGAAAGTGTAAATTAAAAAAATAAGTTTATTTAAGTAATCACCACACCTGATGTGGGGCTCAAACTCAAGACCCTGAGATCAAGAGCTGAATGCTCTACAGACTGAGGCAGACACCCCAGAAAATGTAAATTTTAGAGCAAAGACTATTTCTGGGGATTAAGAAGTTTCTTTCATAAAGCAAAATGGGTAAATTTGTCAAGAAGACATAAAATCCTAAACACTTCTGTCTTAAAAAGAGAACTTCAAAATATATGAAGCAAAATCTGGTAGAACTTCAGGGAGAAATGGACAGATCTCTTGCTATAGTTGGAGTTTTTAATATCCCTCTCTTGGTTCTATCAATATAGAACAAGTAGACAGAAAATCAGTAAATATAGAGAAGACTTGAACAATACTGTGAACCAAGTTGACCTACTTGACATATATACAGCCCTCTACCCAACAACAGTAGAAAATTAATTCTTTGCAAGTGTTCAGGAAATATTTACTAGGATAGACCATATTTTGAGTCATAAAACAAGTCTGAATACATTAAAAAGGATTTAATTCATACAAAGTATTGTCTTTGACACAGTGGAACAAAATTAGAAACGAATAATAAAACGATCTTGGAAAATTTCCAAACATTTGGAAACCAGATAACATACATCTAAGTACCCGTGGATCACAGAAAAAAATCAAAACCAATACTAGGAAATATTTTGAACTAACTTAAAATGAAAGTACATTATAGCAAAATTTGTGGGTTGCAGCTAAAGCAATAGTTTGAGGGAACTTTATAGCACTTGAGGCCCATATTAGAATAAAAGCAAGGTCTCGAATGAATGACCTTAGCTTCTGACCTTAAGAAAACTAGGAAAAGAGGAGCAAATGAAACTCCAAGTAAGCAGAAGAAATGATAAAGATTAGAGTGGAGATCAATAGAACAGAAAAATGGAAAATAATAGAAATCAAGGAAACCAAAAGCTGATTTTTTTGAGAAAAATTTGATAAGCCTCTAGATAGACTAGTCAGAAAAAAAGAAGACACAATAAATATCAGGAGTGAGAGAGCTTACATTACTATTCTGAAGATATTAAAAGGAATAATGAGGTCCTACTATGAAAACTGTGCCAATACATTTGAATACTTAGATGAAATGGAAAAATTCCTTAGAAGACACAAATTATTGAAGCTCACTCAAGAAGAAATTTAAAAATTCTGAATAGGCACATATTTATTAAGGAAATTGAATTTGCAGTAAAAAATCTTTCCACAAAGAAAACTCCAGACCCAGATGGCTTTTCTGGGAGAATGCTACCAAACATTTAAGGAATAAACAACCCCAAATTTACACATACTTTGTTTTTTACTTTTTTTAAGTTTATTATTTTTAGTTTTAAATTTTAATTCCAGTATAGTTAACGTACAGTGTTATATTAGTTTCAGGTGTACAATACAGTGATTCAACACTTCATTACTCAGCGCTCATCAGGACAAGTGCACTCTTTAATTCCCCATCACCTATTTCACCCGTTTCCTCACCCACCTCCCCTCTGGTAGCTATCAGTTCTCTATAGTTAAGAGTCTATTTCTTGGGGCGCCTGGGTAGCGCAGTCGTTAAGCGTTTGTCTTTGGCTCAGGGCGTGATCCCGGCATTCCAGGATCGAGTCCCACATCGGTCTCCTCTGCTGGGAGACTGCTTCTTCCTTTCCTACTCCCCTGCTGTGTTCCCTCTCTTGCTGGCTGTCTCTCTGTCACATAAATAAATAAAATCTTAAAAAAAAAAAGTCTATTTCTTGGTTTCTCTCTCTCTTTTTCCTCTGTTCATTTGTTATGTAAAATTCCACATATAAATGAAATCATATGGTATTTGTCTTTCTCTGACTTATTTCGCTTAGCATTATACTTTCTAGTTCCATCCGTGTTGTTTGAAATGGCAAGATTTCATTCTTTTTATGGCTGAGTAATATTCCATTGTATATATATACCACACCTTCTTTATCCGTTCATCTTTCAGTGGACATGTGGACTGCTTTCATAATTTGGCTATTGTAAATAATGCTGCAATAAACA
Organism: Ailuropoda melanoleuca; assembly: GCF_002007445.2. Classification (NCBI taxonomy): domain Eukaryota; kingdom Metazoa; phylum Chordata; class Mammalia; order Carnivora; family Ursidae; genus Ailuropoda; species Ailuropoda melanoleuca. Next base: position 6,542,350 of record NC_048231.1, on the reverse strand, counting down.
TAGAGGTGTCTGTATCCATTTGAATTAGTGTTTTTGTATTCTTTGGGTAAATATTCAGTAGTGTAATTACCGGATTGTAGGGTGGTGCTATTTTTAACTTTTTTTTTTTTTTTTTTTTGAGGAACCTCCATACTATTTTCTACAGTGGTTGCACCAATTTGCATTGCCACCAACAGTGCAAGAGGTTTCCCTTTTCTCCACATCCTTGCCAACACTTACTGTTTCTTATGTTGTTGATTTTAGCTCTTCTGACAGGTGTGAGGCGATATCTCATTGTAGTTTTGATTGCATTTCCCTGGTGTTAGTGATGATGAGCATCTTTTCATGTGTCTGTATGTCTTCTTTAGAAAAATGTCTGTTCATGTCTTCTGCCCATTTTAAAATCAGATTATTTGTTTTTTGGCGTTGTGTAAGTTCTTTATATATTTTGAATATTAAACCTTTATCAGATACGTCATTTGTAAATATCTTCCCCACTGAGTAGGTTGCCTTTTAGTTTTGTTGATTGTTTCCTTTGCTGTGCAGAAGGTTTTTATTTTGATGTAATCCCAATAGTTTATTTTTGCTTTTGTTTCTTTTGCCTCAGGAGACCTATCTAGACAGATGTTGCTACGGCCAATGTCAGAGAAATTACTGCCTGTGCTCTCTTCTAGGATTTTTATTATTTTTTATTTTTTTAAAAGATTTTATTTATTTATTTGACAGAGACAGCCAGCGAGAGAGGGAACACAAGCAGGGGGAGTGGGAGAGGAAGAAGCAGGCTCCCAGCGGAGGAGCCTGATGTGGGGCTCGATCCCAGAACGCCAGGATCAGGCCCTGAGCCGAAGGCAGACGCTTAACAACTGAGCCACCCAGGCGCCCCTCTTCTAGGATTTTTAGGGTTTCGTGTTTCACATTTAGGTCTTTAATCCATTTTGAGTTTATTTTTGTGTATGGTATAAGGAATCGGTCCAGTTTCATTCTTTTGTGTGTTGTCCAGTTTTCTCAGCACTGTTGAAGAGACTGTCCTTTTCCCATTGTATATTTATTCCTCCTTTGTCAAAGATTAATTGGCCATATAATTATGGGTTTATTTCTGAGTTTTCTATTCTGTTCCACTGATCTACGTGTCTATTTTTATACCATTACGATACTGTTTTGATTACTACAGTTTTGTAATATAACTTAAAGTCTAGAATTGTGATACTTCCAGTTTTATTTTTCTTTTTCAAGATTGCTTCGACTACTTGGGATCTTTTGTGGTCCCATACAAATTTTAGGATTGTTTGTTCCACCTTTGTGAAAAATGCTGTTGATATGTTGATAGGGATTGCATTAAATCTATAGATTGCTTTGGGTAGTATATGACTTAAAAAGAGAGAGAGAGAAAGAGATAATATGCATGCGGGTGGAGAGGCAGAGGGAGAGAGAGAATCTCAAGCAGACTCCCTGCTGAGCAGAGAGCCTGACACAGGGCTTGATCCCACAATCCTGAGATCATGACCCAAGCTGAAATCAAGAGTCAGCTGCCCAGCTGACTGAACCACCCAGGCACCCCTGGGTAGTATAGGCTTTTTAACAATTCTTCCAATCCATGAACATGGAATGTCTTTCCATTTCTTTGTGTTGTCTTCAGTTTCTTTCATCAGTGTTTTATAGTTTTCAAAGTACAGGTCTTTCACCTCTCTGGCTAAGTTTATTCCTAGGTATTTTATTATTTTTGGTGCAATTATAAATGGGATTGTTTTCTTAATTTCTTTCTGCTTCATTATTGGTGTTTAGAAATACAACAGATTTCTGTGCATTAATTTTATATACTGTGACTTTACTGAATTCATTGATCAATTCTAGTAGATTTTTGATGGAGTCTTTAGGGTTTTCTGTATATAGCGTCATGTCATTTGCCAACAGTGAAAGCTTTATTCCTTCCTTACCAATTTAGATGCCTTTTATTACTTTTTGTTGTCTGATTGCTGTGGCTAGGACTTCCAGTACTATGTTTAACGAAAGTGGTGAGAATGGACATCATTGTCATATTCTGACCTTATGGGAAAAGCTCTCATATTTCCTCCATTAAGGATGATGTTAGCTGTGGGTTTTTCATATAAGGCCCTAACTATATTGAAATATGTTCCCTCTAAATCTACTTTTTTGACGGCTTTTTCATGAATGATGTACTTTGTCAAGTGCTTTTTCTGCATCTATCGAAATGATCATATGGTTTTTATCCTTTCTGTTATTGAGGTGATGCATCATGTTGATTGTTTTGTGAATATTAAACCACCTTGTATCCCACAAATAAATCTCCCTCGATCATAGAAAACGATTTTTTTTAATGTATTGTTGGATTCAGTTTGCTAGTATTTTGTTGAGGATTTTTGCATTTATATTCATCTGAGATATTGACCTGTAGGTCTCTTTTTTTGTGTGAAGTCTTTATCTGGTTTGGGTATCAGGGTAATGCTTATAGAATGTATTTGGAAGTTTTCCTTCTTCTTCTATTTTCTTGGTATAGTTTGAGAAGAATAGGTATTAAATCTTTTTAAAATGTTTGGTAGAATTTGCCTGTGAAGCTGTCTGGTCCTGGACTTTTGTTTGTTGGGAGATTTTGGATTATTGATTCAATTTCATTGCTGGTAATCAGTCTGTTCAAATTTTATATTTCTTCTTCAGTTTTGGTAGATTTTATGTTTCTAGGAATTTATTCATTGCTTCTAAGTTGTCTAGTGGCATATAATTTTTCATAATCTCTTATAATTGTATTTATGTGATGTCAGTTATTTCTTCTCTCTCATTTGTGATTTTGGTTATTTGAGTCCTCTCTCTCTCTTTCTCTCCTTTTTTGATGAGTCTGTCTAGAAGTTTATCTGTTTCATTGATTTTTTTTTTTCCCCCAAAGAACCAGCTCCTGGTTTCATTGATTTGGTCTATCTATTGTTTCCTTTTGTTTTTAGTTTCTGTATCATTTATTTTCCTCAAATCTTTATTATTTCCTTCCTTCTGCTGATTTGGGGTTTTGTTTGTTCTTTTTCTAGCTCCTTTAAGGTGTAAGGTTAGGTTGTTTCTTTGAGATTTTTCTTGCTTCTTGAGCTACACCTGTACTGCTATAAATTTTCCTTTTAGAACTGCTTTTGCTGCATCTCAAACATTTTGGATCATTGTGTTTTCATTTTCATTTGTATCCATGTAATTTTTGATTTCTTCTTTGATTCCGTGGTTGACTTGTTCATTGCTTAGTAGCATGTTACTTAACATCCATGAAATTTATACATACTTTTGCAGAAAATTGAGGAGCAGAAAATACTTTTGAATTCATTCTATGAGGCCAGCATTACTCTGATAGAAAAGAAGACAACAGACCAATGTCTCTCATGCACATAGACACTAAATTTTGTATAATTTTGTAATAGAATTTTTGCATCTCTAAAAAAATTTTAGCGAATTTACTCCAAAAACATATTATGAACAAGTGGACTTTTCCCCAGAATATAAGGTTTCTTTAACATTTGAAAATCAATCAACATAATTCACCATATTAACAGAAAAACAGTGAAAAACATTTTACCTTAACAGATGCTGAGAAGCATTTGGCACAATCTGATACCCATTCCTGCTGAAAACTCTAAACAAACTATGAATACAGGGAAACCTCAACCTAATAAAGGGTATTTATGAAAAACAGCTAATATTATACTTAATTAGGAACAAGGCAAGTATGTTCACTCTAATTCTATTCAACATTTTACTAGAAATTCTACCCCATGCGATAAGGCAAGACAAGAGATAACAGGCATCCAGATGGGAAAGGTGGAAGTAAAACTCTTTTTGAAAACATGCTAATTGATGTAGATAATCCCAAGGAGTCTACAAAAATGAGTTTAGTTAGGTTGTAGGATAAAAGGGCAATATATAGAAGTCAATTGTATTACTGCATTACAGCAGTGAACAAATGATAATTGAAATTAATGTCAGTACTATTTATAATAGCATTAGAATTACAAAACTTAGGGATAAATTTGGCAAAATATGTGAGACTGAAAATTCAAAACATTGCTGAGAGAAATTACAGAAATTCTAAATAAATGGAGAGATATGTTAATGAGCTAGAAGATTCAGTATTGGTAAGATCTCAATCCTCCCTCAAAATGATTCTTAGAATCGATTTGATCCCAGTAAAAGTCTCAGGCTTTTTGGGGTAGAAATCCACAAACATTCTTAAATTCGTAGGGAAATAGAATAAACCTAGAATAGCCAAAACAACTTTGAAAAAGAACTAAGTTGGAGGACTTATACTAGTGGACTTCAAGATTTATTCTAAAGCCATAGTAATCAAAATAACAAGTATTGACATAAAGATAGATTGCTGGAACAGAATAGAGTCCAGAAATAGACTATACAACAAGCAATTTTTAACAAAGTGTCAAGGTTGTGGGGAAAGAATGATCTTTTCACTAAAGGGTGCTTGAACTAAAATAGGCAAATGATTTAATGCATTTATCATCAAAGAAGATTCGGTGATGGCAAATAATTACATGAAATGCTGCTTAAATTATTCCTCAGAGAAATCCAAATTAAAACATAATGAGAAACCACCCCATGCCCAATAGATTGGCTAAAATTAAAAAGACTGATCATATCAAGGGTTTGGGAGAATGTGGAGTAATGAGAACGCCCCTATATTACTGGGTTGGGGGTGATATAAATTGGTACTCCTTTGTTTGGGGGGGGACAACTACTCTGAAAACTGATTAGCATTTTCTTAAATAGTTAAGTGTCCACCTACCAGGTGACCCGTTCATTCCACTTCTTGGTATTTACTGAAGAGAGATGAAGGCATGCGTTCATACAAAACTTGTACACAAATGTTCATAGCAGCTGTACTTGTAATAGCCCCAAACTGGTAACAAACCAAATGATAGCCAACAGGTGAGAGGATAAACGAACTGTGATGTATCCATAGAGCAGAATACTGTTCAGCAATAAAAAGCATTGAACTACCGAGAGATACATGTAGCCTTATGGATCTTAAAATAATGGTGAATGAAAGAAGACCAAAAATCATACATACTCTAAGACCTCATTTATACAAAATTTTGGAAGAAGCAAACTACAGTAGCAACAGATCCATAGTTGTCAGGGGACGGGATGGGGGTTGGGAGAGATGGAGGAATAGATGACCAAGGACATGAGGGACCTTTTGGGGGTGATGAATGTGTTCATTATCTTGACTGCACTTATGGTTTTACGGTTGTGTGTGTGTGTGTGTGTGTGTGTACACAAAAGCATATCAAAACTAATCAAATCGTACACAACAAATATGTGCAGGTTATTGTGTGTCAGTTATACCTCAACAAATCTGTAAACAATATAATGAAAACAAAAGAGAAAAAGAAAGATGAAGAGAGCAAAGATTGCAGTCTGAGTGGAAAAGACATAGTGTCCAGCAGGGACCATATCCAGCACAGGGCGGAGGCCCTGGGGCTGAGGGTCGTGAGGAGAGAAATGGAGTAGGTTTCATAAGGTCAAAAGGCTGTGGATGTTCTCTGTCCCATGATGAGAGAGCAGAATCTCTAAGGGCTGCTGCTCCTTGCTGCTGGTAGCTCCTCTTGCTGTGCTAGGTAAGTGTTGGGCTGGCTGGAGACAACATGTTGCTATATATACACATAAAATTTTTTTTACAGCCAAGACAGTGTTTTTAACAGAACTATGGAGCATAATTAATATACAGTAAATTGAACCTGTTAAAGCATACCATTTTGTGCCTTGGACATTTATGTGTATATGCCCCTGAAAGCATCACCACAGTCAAGATAGTAAACACATCTGTCACACTTAAAAGTTGCCTTGTCCCTCTTCATAATTTCCGCCTTCTTCACTTCCTCCTCCTGTCCAATCCTGTGCAACCCCCAATAGAATTTGTCACTATAGATTAGTTTGCATTTTATAAAATTTTATACAAGTGTAATTTAGGGTGGCCAACCATTTAGATTTGCCTGGTACTGAGGAGTTTCCCAGGATGCAGGATCCTCAGTCATCCTAACAGGTGTGTGATGGTATATTAATGTGGTTTATTGGTATTTTCGTAATGACTAATGATGTGCATTTTTTTCATATGCTTGTCTGTGATCTGTGTATCTTCTTTGGGGAAGTATCTGTTGAAATCACCCATTTTTAATGGGATATTTGGTTTTTTTTGTTGTTGAGGTGTAGTTAACATAAAATAGTTGTATTAGTTTCAAGTGTAGGCAGTTATGTTTTATTTTATGTTTATTTTTTTATTTTTAGAAGATTTATTTGAGAGAGCGCGTGCACGAGCAGGGGGAGGGGCAGTGGGAGAAGCAGACTCCCCGCTGAGCAGGGAGCCTAATGTGGGGCTTGATCCCAGGACCCCGGGATCGTGACCTGAGCTGAAGGGAGATGCCCCGGTAGTTACATTTTAAATAGCTGCATACTTTTGGATTATTTCTCTCTTCTAATAGTGCATATAATATGGAATTAATATTAACTTTATTATCCAATTTCAATTCAGTAAATATTTATTTAGCTTCAGGTATGTGCCCGTGACTTCTAAATGATAAAAATGTCAAAGTCTACTAGAAAACATGCTTTTGGTCTAGAATAGGGATATACGCTGAAACGGTCAATCGGCTGTTGTCCTTGCCAGGCTTGAGTAGCAGAAGAGCATTGTCCTTGTTATGGACAAAGGGGGAGAGACAGGGAAAGGACATCACCATTTTATTTCTTTTTTATAAGATATTTGTTTATTCATTAGAGACAGAACACAAGCGGGGGAGAAGCAGACGGAGAAGCAGACTCCCTGCTGAGCTGGTAGCCCGATACCGGGCTCGATCCCAGGACCCAAGACGAAGGCAGAAGCTTANAAGTCTACTAGAAAACATGCTTTTGGTCTAGAATAGGGATATACGCTGAAACAGTCAATCGGCTGTTGTCCTTGCCAGGCTTGAGTAGCAGAAGGGCATTGTCCTTGTTATGGACAAAGGGGGAGAGACAGGGAAAGGACATCACCATTTTATTTCTTTTTTATAAGATATTTGTTTATTCATTAGAGACAGAACACAAGCGGGGGAGAAGCAGACGGAGAAGCAGACTCCCTGCTGAGCTGGTAGCCCGATACCGGGCTCGATCCCAGGACCCAAGATGAAGGCAGAAGCTTAACCACCTGAGCCACCCAGGTGCCCCAAGGGCATCACCATTTTAATTTCTCTCTCAGCACATCCCCTTCCACCATGCATATACAAGATGTGGGGGGTTCTTGGAATTGCATTATTATGCTCAGCCTTTGATGAGGCTCCTAAGACTCATTTGACAACCTGTCCCAGTGTTTGCTGAAGTGTTGTAGTTAACATAACACCATACCCAAATTAAGAGTCGTGGGACCAGCCGTTTTGTCACCCAGAGACCTGAAAAAACTGAGTAAGTCTTCTGTTGGATGGAATTAAAGGGACTGAATCTAGGATATAGAGTGGGATCACTCTGCAGATAGTCTTTAAAAATATTTAAAATTAGGACTAGGTCTATTTATCTAAATAATTTTAAGGCTTAAAAAGGATCAAACTTTCTGTTCAATGAAAGAAATAGAGGTTTAGAACCAGGCAATCCTCTTTGACATGAAGATGATAGACACATCAATTCAAGCCCTGTTCACTCTGGGTTTTTGGGAGAGCTCCTGTAAGTGGGCGCGTGGAAGGCAGAGGCACAACAGGACACACAGAAGGATGCTGAAGAGGCAAGAGACGTCCTTTCCTATTGATCGAGAATATGGGGGCAGAGCCCTGTGAACATCGGCCTGCTGCTTCCATATCAGGGGCACTTTGCAGACACCAGCCTGTTCTTACGGTGCTGGGGTGGGCGATGGTGATAAAGGGATGGGTCACGGCTAGAGGTTCCTTTCCTTAAAGCAAATAGACAAACACTACACATGCCTCCTAAGAGCCAGACATTTTTCCTTTGGTTAGTATTCTGGGGTTTTTATTAAACACTTTAGATTTTCTGATTTATTTCCCTTCAGTATATCTTCATCCTTTGAACATAGGACGTGGCAGATCTTGGGGGGCTGCCTCCACCCCCACCATGTGCTGCTCAGAATGTCATCAGGTGGGTTAGTGAGAGGAACACACAGCTGTTCCCAGGTGATAAAGAGGAGGGGGGATTATGTCTTTGTTTTTATTTTACTTTCTTTGGAATGTGTGGGCATGGTGCCAAGATCTTGCCTTTTATGCTGTATTTCTTTAGTTTCGTGAAAAGTAATTTTGTTCTAGAATGAATCCTAACTAATGTTTTTACTTTTGGCGGGTAGGAGGAGATTGATTTTTGTTTCCTGTGTGTCTGGGCAGTGAGCAGCCTGAGGCAGGGGCTCTGTGTCCCGTCTCCTGCCTCTTCCAGAGCCTAGTACTTAGCAGTTACTCTAAATACATGTCTGGTGAGCCCAAAAGAGTGTGAATGCCCAAAGTACAGCACCGCTGACCAAAGAGGCAGCAAAATGGGTACTTTTCAGCCCAGTTCCTCCCAGGGGGATTTTATGTAGGTTAATCTTTTGCATATAAAAGCATTTCCCGTATCTAAGATTGATACAGCCCTTCCAAAACTTCAGTAACTCCTGTCCCAACTCCTTGTTAATGATTGACAATGACGGTCCTGTATAGATCTGTGCTGCCCCCACAGCCCGGAGAAGAGCCAGGGCTTGCCCTTGGCAATGACTACTCCTTTGTGAAGACAAATCCACATCCTATACAATTCACCCATTTAAAGTTTACAATTCAGTGGATTTTAGTGTATTCATTGACTTATGCACCCATTATCACAACTGAGTTTAGAACATTTTCACCACCCCGAAAGCAAGCCTGTACTCATTAGCCATCACTATTTCCTCATTTCTGTCTCACCCTAACTCCTAGGCAGCCACTAATCTCCTTCCTGTCTGTATAGATTTGCCTGTTCTGGACAGGTTCAGTAAATGGGATCAGACAAAATGTGGTCCTTTGTGACTGGCTTCTTTCACTCAGCATCAGGTTTTCAAAGTTCATCCATGCTGTAGCATGAATCAGTGTTTTGTTCTTTTTTATGGCTGAGTAATATTCTGCGTATAGATATACCATATTTTGTCTATCCATTTCTTAGTTAACAGACACTTGGTTTATTTCCACCTTTAGGCTAACATGAGTAGTGTTGCTATGAACACTTGTATACTAGCTGAGGATTTATTTTTGTATTTTCATTTTGTCACTTTGGATTGATGCAAGTACTGGTACACAGTTTTAACTCCTTTTAGAATCCAAAAACATATTTATGACAGTAGAAATCCATGGAGCACACATCATGTAGGAGAACAGATTGAAACATGCATACTTATCATTTCCATTATGATGGTGTGATTGGCTTAAACGATGCAAAAATCTGGACCTATGTGAATTCAGCCTAATTCTTTCATTTGTGGGTATTTACTCCATGCCAGTCATTGCACTAGATGATGAGGATATAATGATAAGCAGACAGGGTCTGTGTTCTCAAAGTGCTTTTCTGTCCAGTGTCTCTGAGCGTTGGGAGGGTGGCCACGGGCTGTGTGCAAGGGAATCTAGGATGTGGGACAACATGGTGCCCCCTGCTAGGGGTGCACTGGGCACTGTCAGAGCTCCAGAGAACCCAAAGTAGACTTAGGTTGGGATGGTAAGGAGGTCAGGGAAGCTTCTAGAAGGAAGTTCCCAACCAGGCTGGGATCTAAAGGAGTGGATGTAGATAAGCAAGAGAAGGGAGGGTGGAGAGGAGGAGGAGGAGGGGGAGCGAGAGTTCCTAAGTAGAAAGCTCAGCCTGTTCTGTGTGTCACGTGCTCTGGAGTTGAAAGTAGGGTTCAAGGTGAGGTGTGGTGGGAAATGAGGATGAAAAGAGCAGAGGGAGGCCTCCTACCCTTGAGAGCTGCACCAGATGGTTTGGACTCGGGCCCAAGAGCTGGGAAGGGAGCCACATGAGCAGGTCTGCATTTTGGCCTCTCGGGGGGGTGCATTGGGCCAAGGGTGGGGCTTGTTTCCCCTGCAGTGGGACAGCAGGTTACCTGCTGTGGGGTTCAGTGGGAGTTTTGAGGACATTGAAGGGGGCAGGAAGAGTCACTACAGAGAATGAGGTGAGCAGGTGAGTTAGAGAAGCAGTTGTGGGCTGTTGTAAGAAGCTATTTTAAGTCTGCGTTGTCAGACGTTGTGGAGGGACATGCCCCTGGGGACGTGGTGAAGCATGACACTTGCATAATTGTGCTTCAGGATGTCCCTTGCCTCAACTGAACTGTATTGAACTGAGTTACCTTAATTGAACTGCAAATGCCAATAAAAATAGAGAACAGAAGTTGCCCAAATGGGCAATGGGTGTGGATGACAGTGTGCCGGTCCTTGTGGTCAGTAGAGCCCACAGCGAGCAGCTCCCCTGACAATTTCACAGAGTTGCCCTTTATTCTTACTTTGAAACAGAAAGCCTAGTAGAGAAGCTAATTCGTTCCCTGCTTCCAGGATTGGAGGAGTCAGGGTTGGTGGTGAGGGGTGGGGGCAAGAAGATTTACCCGAGCTGTTAATTTGCAAATATTGGGAGGCTACCGTATCTCAGATCCTAGGGTTGGAGGGGAATTAAGCACAGGGCAGGGCCGGGCCGGGTAAGAGAAGCAGCCTCTCTCCTGGAGTGGTTTTGGGAACCTCTGGAGACATGTGCCTGCAAGCTTTGCTCAGTGAGGAGCTGGGCTGGGGGCAGAGAGCTAGAGGTGGTCTTCCTGCCCCAGCAAGGTGCCACTGGAGGTGTGATGCCACGGTCCTGGTCTGGCTGTCTGCAGGTGGCACACACGAGGGGGGGAGCCCAGGAAGGCTGCACGGCAATGGTCCTTAGTTTATGTTCGTTAAACTCCCCTTAGAGGACGGGCCCTTCTGGGGGCTAAGAATAGAATGGATCTCACTTTCTGACCACCTCTGAATGTGGGTTTGTTGCTACAGCTGAGAAGCACCAGGTAATGGTTTCAGGCCAATAGACAGTGTTACTCCTAGGAGAGGCCACAGCTGTGGGCCAGGTGGTGCCCTGAGAGACCAGTTAGCTGGCCCGCATTCAGCCGGGCTTGGCGACCGGGGCTGGCTCTTGGGGGAAGGATGTCACGAGCCGTTGATTTCGCCCCACAGGCAGATGTCAGAACAACCCAGATCAATTTGGCCCCCTTTCTGGAGAATGTAGCCATGCGTACTGGCTGAGCACCTGACTTCCGTTTCCTTTTCTCAGAGCGGTGACTCGTGGCTGTTCTTCTCTGTCCAGGTATGTACCCGCTAGCTGCTGCTGCAACCCAGGAGGCCGAGAGCAGCCGGAAGCTGACTCACTTGTTGAACGCAGTGACCGATGCTCTGGTCTGGGTGATTGCCAAGAGCGGGATTCCCTCCCAGCAGCAGCCCGTGCGCCTGGCTAACCTCCTGATGCTCCTTTCTCACGTTAGACACGCCAGGTACAATCCCTGCGGGGGCCGCCCGCTGGATGTGTGGGGTGTGGGGTGGGGGCGTGCACGTGCCCTGCGAAGGCCGAAGAGCTTTGGGGAGAGTGTTTGCAAGTTTGAGAGTGATAAGGTAGAATCTTTACCTCTGAAGGAAGATAAACCCCTGAAAGGGAATGGGAGGGGGTTCCTCAGCGCGTGCACCTGCAGCCAAAGACCCGCAGAGCGGGCACTGCATGGATGTCATGCGCCACCGTATAGGGTAGTTATGGCATCCCTCATCTGTTTTTAGTTGCTGGGGTTTGGGCTTGTGTAAGGAATTTCTAAAAGGGGCCGTTTCTCCCCTAATGTGAACGGCCACCCTCCTTGCACCACCACTCTGAGGTCATTTTCTCGAGAAGGCTAAACTCAGCTCCTCTAGATCAACTCCTGAGGCTGGCGATCCTGGGACGTACACAAGGCCTTCCCCGGGACTGGGGCTCTTCTCGCGATAGCGCTGGGACGTTAGGAATGAGACCTGAGAGAACGGGGGAGGCCCACAGGTTTCGGAAGGTAGGGCCGTGAGTAGAGTGTATTCAGGGGTTGTCAGTCGTGTGTGCTGATGAGGGGGGACGGGTGTAGCACGACGGCTCTGTGCTGGTAGAGTGATGCTCCGTGCTTGATGGCTCCCAGGATCAGGGTGGCCCTGCCCTGGGGCTGGCAGAGGGGAGTGAGGATGGGAGATAATTGCTACCCAAGGACGAGGAAAAGTCTAGAGACTGTGGGGAAGGACAGTAGTCACCTCAAGAACAATAACAAGGGGGAGGAACCGAAAACAGCCTCCGCCTTGTTTCCTCCTGAATGATTATTGACACACAACCATTTGCAGAACGGAGACAGTCCACTCTCATTAGTCACAGATTCTGTATTTGCAAATCGAACTACTTTTAAAAACTTATTTGTAACCCCCGAAGCCATACTCAGTAGCATTTTTGTGGTCCTGCAAGGACGGCTCAGGGTGAAAAAATTTGGGTTGCCCACACCAACATTCCCAACTGAGGTCAAGCAAGGGGGCACTTGCGTTCCAGTTTCAGCTCTCATATTGTAAAGAAAAGTCCTTGGCGTGATCTAGTTAGTGCTGTGTTTTTGGATTTTTGTGCTTTTCGCTGGCGATTTCACTGTCTGTAAACGGCCCCCAACATAGTGCCGAAATGCTGTCAGTGTTCCAGAGTGCAAGGCCGTGACGTGCCCAGTGGAGAAAGCACGCGTGTTGGCTAAGCTTTGTTCATGCGTGAGCTGTGGTAGCATCGGCTGTGAGTTAAATGTTAATGAAGCAACAATTTGTTAAATAAGGTGTCTTTAAACAAAAACACAGGCACACCAAGGTTAGGTATTAACCAGATGATGAAAATGCTGTGACCAGAGCCTCTCGGGACCCTAACCCTGCCGTTCCCCCACAAGCACTGCATTTGCTAACTCAGTGTTGGCAGCAGCCACATTGAACGACCACTGGGCACGATGAGCGAGAACTGTGCTCTCTGCTAGGTGCTCTCAGGCCACTGTGGTTGGGTGACGGGACACTAAGGTCCTTGCCCTTGAGTGTAGATGACTGAAGGAGCCAGACGCAAGAACCCTAGAACAAATGGCTGGGGGAAGTTGAGGGGGTGGAGGGTAGACTGGCTTTGATGGGGCGCTTTGGGGAAGACTTTAGAGTGCCCGTTGTCGCTGCCTCACAGGAAGGACTCTCGGCATCTTTTTGTCGCCATAGCAACAAGGGCATGGAACACCTGCTCAACATGAAGTGCAAAAACGTGGTCCCAGTCTACGACCTGCTGCTGGAGATGCTGAATGCGCACACGCTCCGCGGGCACAAGTCCTCGCTCCCCGGGGCCGAGTGCAGCCCGGCGGAGGACAGCAAGAGCAGGGAGGGCTCCCAGAAGCCCCAGGCGCAGTGATGCCCGGCCCGAGGCGAACAGGCCAGAGAGGAGGTCGGAGGCTGAAGCATGAACTCCCGGGCAGACCGTGAGCTCCGTCGGGTGGGCAGGCTTTGTTGTCTTGCTCGCGTGGGCGCCCTCGTTTGGTTATGGCAGCTCAGTCGTGTACCGTCCTTCACCCGACCTCCCCACTTCCCAGGAGTCAGGGTGAGAAAGCTGCAGTGTTCCCTGGTGCCGGGGGGCATGTCTGGATGCAGACTTTACCTCTTGCTCGGCCTTGTGGGATCTCAGTGTGGGCCCTTTCTTACTCGCCATCTCCCTTCCACTCCTCTGGCAAACATCTTAAAGGTTTGGGAATGAAGGGTGGAAATCTGCTGTGGAAGGTTGGAAAGTGGAGAGGGGAGAGGATGGGGCACTTCCAGGAAGTGGACTAACCTTCATCGTGCAACCTAACCTGCCCTTAGATAGACCTTCGTTTGCTCTCTTCAGGACCACTTGACGGTAGGATGGAAAACCATGACAATGAACAAACTAGGTCCACACACCTACCTCATAGGCCTGTGAGGACTGAGGTCATGTATCACTATTACTGTCGAAGGCCAGAGGGATCATGACCTGGGGAGCCAGTGGTCAGGCTGGGAAGTGAGCCTTGCCCTCCCCCCAGACCTTGCTGCCATCTCCGTAGGGGTTCATTCCTCTTGATTTGCGTTCATAGAACCTGCTGATTATTTGGGGTGCATTTCTGTTTGTGATCACTTTTATGGAGGATTGTGGAGATTTAAATCTCTCTGCCCCTGGAACTGCCCTTCCTTAAAACTCTCTTGTCCCAAGGGGCCCAGTGTGTGCCGGAGAAAGGCCCAGTGTTCGCAGGAACGGGTTTCTCCTGGGGGTTTGGGTCACAGCCACGTTGCTTTCCTGGGGGCAGCCACAACCGCGCCACATCAGCCACCCACAGACAGGGACAGGTCAGGCTGTGTGTGCGAGGCAAGCCGTTCCATGGAAAGATGAATGGCTTGGCACCCCTGTGTGTCAGGTTCAGCGCCAGACTGTGCAGACATGGTGAGCATAGCACTTGAACAAGACCTGGTATGTGAACTCTACTTTAAAAAAAATATATTTAGGGATAGTTATTTATAGCAAGAAAGAATTCTTTTACACCCTCGGGCTCTTTTAAACTATTTTCTTATCAGAACATTTATAGGGTGAGCTGGGAGACATAGAAACTTCACAGAAGAATATTAGTTCCTATTCCAAGTGGAAGATAAGTAGGACAAGATGATAAAACCCCTCTGGAATGACAATTTTAACTCACTTTTAAAAAATTGAAATCTTCAGGAACATAGTGAATGCATAAAATGAGTCACATCTATACCCTGGCAGTGAGCAGCATGTTTGACTTTTGTGATGATGTTTTAACTAATGACCTTGTGATCGATTAAACTCATTCTCTTTTTGAAAATGGGTTTACTTTGGCTGGCACCTTCTATATTTACTAAGTCATCAGGAAGATCAAATTCGATGTTATGAAGGTTGGTTTCTGCTAGGGAGTCCTTGGATAATTCTTAATTTTGATATTGGTGCAGTTTTACTAAAAGTTGAGCAGAGCTGTTTCAGGAACACTCGGACACAGACCTGGAGAGCACACCGTTGTCTGCATTCTGATGTGGTCTGAAAGCATTCCTAGTGGCTCGGGGCTGCAGCCTAGGTGAGATTCGGTGCAGAACAAGAGTTGTATTTTACAGGAACCAGGGAACCCGAACCCGTGTCATCCAGAAGGTCAATTCCCCTTCTTTCTGGCCAGCCTAGTACCCCCTCCCCCCCCACAAACCGATGATACAAGGCTGGAGAGCAGGAAGCGGGAGGCAAAGGAGGCGGTCTTGAACAATTATTTGCTGATGAAAGTCTCTTAATTGTACTTACAAAGGAGACCACCAGTAAAAAACAACACCAGAAAGAGGTCTAAGCCACTGCCATGGGAGCATGCAGTGACTGACGTATTTGCGGTTGGATTTGGATGCCCAAGGTAGAAACCAGAGTGGTCTCAGGTAGCAAGGCAGGTTTCCATGACCCGAGCTTGGCTGGACTGGTGCATGTGCTAGTGAACTCTTCCAGGGCCCGCTGCTCATTTCCTAGTTATTCCTGCTTGCTTCTCGAGGCTGCTTGCTTCACTGCCTTTGGGTTTAGCCCAGGAGGGGGCTGTAATACTTTTGGTCATTTCTTCTTGGCTCAGACTGCCATAGGAATGCGCTGGGGACAGAGGTTGGTCAGCCTTGGGGGGTGCTCCTCGGGGCAAGGCTGTCTCTTAGCATTGGGGTCTCGGCCAAGCAGGCAGTTGAGATAACATGGTCTGTAGCTGAAAGGTGTTCTTCCTTTTGTTTTGAATATTCTAGGGCCCTTTCCCCCTTGCAGATGGGAGTGTTTTGAATCTCTGGGCCCATCTGTTCCAAACGTGTCCTCTAAAGCTGACACCAGTGAGCAGTCAGTCTGCTGTTTTTATGTGTTGTTCATAAACCCTCCATATCCATTTTAAAGATTAATCATTTCTCCTTAAAGTGCTTTCTTTTAAATATCTTCTTTTTGGGCATATCCACACCCCGTCCAAATGATCTATGGACAATTTAAAATTCTGCCATAGCTTAGCAAGGACTTCACTGTTTTTCAGATCAGTTTTTAAAAGGCATAAACTAGGGGAAATTGGACCTGACAGCTATAAACAGGAAATAATTTGAGTGCTGGGGGGAAACCCCCACCCAACTACATTTTATGTATTACGGAAAAGTGAGCCTTAGCTTTGCCTCAGACTCGCGTGGCAAGATGCCTTTCCTCCACTTTGATCTGCAAGTTATTGTGTAATGTGAGAAGCTTATTTGTGGGACATGAATGAGATTTGGGCTTAATTCCAAAAACATGAGCGTCTCATAGGGGATCATGCGGACACATCTTAATGAAATAATTAACACGAATATTCTTAACACAGAGAACATTAGAACAGAGTGTTCACTCGGATTCCTGGGAGGGAGCTGGCAATCCCTAAGGAGGACCTGCGTGGGCGAGCCCAGGGCTGCTGTGAGTTTTCATGCGTCATCCTAACTGCACACCCTCCCCTCCCCTCCAGCACCTCTGTGTGACCTCAGGCCTGTCACTTGCACACTGTCCCCTGGGACCAACTACAGAGGATTTGACCCTAAAATAACTTTGAAGAGATTTTTCTTAAAAAGTTGAGGCGGGAACATAAATCTGGGGGGTCTTAACTGAATTAAAAACAAAACCACACAAAATCAACTCAAGCTCTGCAGTGAGATGGTCTCTACCTGGATTATTTCACCTGCCAACTCAGCCGGGAGGGCAATTACTCTAGATTGCAGTAAAAAGAAATCAGTTACCAACTCTTGGCAGAGCTCCTTACATATTCATGTATATAAGCAAGCTTGAAGCAATTCCAGAATTTTCCAGCATGTGAAACCAGTTTGGTGGTTATTTAAATCTGCTAAGGAGGAGCTTGCACATACTGACACCTTTTCAAATTCAAGTGAACCTTCAGCGTCTAGGTCTATTTTGAAACAAAACATTTTTTATTAAATAAGATTTGACACATTTCTTGAAGCTGCTAAAAACCTTTTAGAAAACATAATAAAGACTGAAGGAAATGGTGAAAATACATCATTTAACACCCAATAGTAGTACTGTGGAACACCATGTGCCAGACGCAGTACTCAAGGCCTCATACTTTCACATTTAATAATAATTACTGTGATCCTAATTTTCTGGTCATGGAATTAGAGAGTATAAGCAAATTCGCCCAGGGTCCCACAGGGAAGCGAGTGATAGAGCTGAGCACAGGCAGAGTTCCAGCGCTGAAGGTAATCACGCAGCTTAGCTTAACACTAAAAAGATAATTCTCAGGCTGCAGAATGCATGCATCAGTTGCAATCTGACATGCACGGCCTCTCTGGTTTAAGTGGGACCCTCCCCAGTCCCACAGCACTCTGCAGAAACAGTGACAGGGCAGACGTTCAATCTCATTTTGTACACGTGTGTAAATTAAAGCCCAGAGGGGGAAACTGACCTGCTCGAGGTCATAAAACTACTTATGGCCAAACTCGGACAGGAATTTACGCCTTCTGCTGCCTGGCCGCCACTGTTCCTGCTGTAGGACTGCCTCCCTGAGTCTGCTGCTGGAGATGAATCTCGGTGCCTAACAGACATGCACGTTACGGCTGCCTTCTATGGACTCTAGATCCTATCTTTTCAGCAGAGATGGGGGTCTGCATGAAATGGTACAGAACACGTGGAAAAGACCGTGAGTTCGATCGTTCCTGTCCTCCCATCCTGGGCTCATAAGCTAGTGGGTGGCCCTCCGGTCACCTCCTTCTATCTGCTGTTGCTTTTCCCAAATGCACTGAAGTGGAGTACGTTCCTTGGAAATTTCCCCGTGTAAAACGCTCACACCTTTTAGGTACTGATGCTTCCCTGTGGAGTCTGGTATACAACAGTGTGAAACACATGCCCTTGATTCTTTGTAGCTCTCAAAGTTGCTGGGCTCGTGGCTCCCGTGGCAGCTCTAAGATGTGCATTGTCTGCAATATGTGATCTTCTAACCCTTCTGTTGCTTTGGAGTCAGGGATCCTTTTATTTATTTTTTATTTTTTTTTCTGAGTTCCAAGGATCCTATTCACTTGTGAGGCCAGGAGCTGTTAGGGGCTGGAGGGTTTCCTTTATGGGAAGGGCAAAGGTTTGCTAACGCTAGCCCAGAGCAGCTCCTGCTCGCCATAGTCTATGCTGCCACGTTTGTGCTGTGCTGGGTGTCTAAATGCCACGACTCCTGGTTCTGTAACTTGGTGATTCATTGGTCCTGTGTACCTCAGAGCCTGCTGGTGGCTATGCCTTGTTTTTTTCAGGTGAGTGCTTTGTACTTTTATGCAGTCTTACATTTGGGTCTTTACAAATGAATGTTTGCTGTTGTGTGAAAGCAGGTTTTGAGGTCTGCTTTCCATTCCCCCAGGTACTGTTTTTCCTCTGCTGTGTCCCCTTATTATTTATGGAACTGTTGTGGAAAGAAGTTTAATGTGACATAAGCTAAATAAAGTGTTTTTCATAATTCTGGTTTTAAAAATGTGTTTGTTGGGAATATAAGAGTTTGTAATAATTAGGCTAAGTAGTCAGTGTTCCCATTATATTCTGAATTCTATTCTATTTTAGGTATGCAGCACCCTTTAAGAATTCGATGAAAACCATGAACACTCTTCCTGGAGAAAGGTACATAAACACAAACGCTTGCCTATAATTCAAGAGGGTTAGGAATCTTTGTCATAAGCTGTCAAAGCTTTTTTTTTTTTTAAGATTTTATTTATTTGAGAGAAAGAGTGTGCGAGCAGGGGAAGGGGCAGAGGGAGAGAATCCCAAGCAGACTCTGTACTAGGTGCCGAGCCCAATGTGGGGCTCGATTCTGTGAGCCCGAGATCATGACCTGAGCCGAAATCAAGAGTCGGATGCTTAACTGACTGAGCCATGCAGATGCCCCAGACATTTTAAACAGTAATAATTTAATCTTTGGTCAGCTAATCTCATCCTTGTGATTTATGATCACAGGCACTGTGTATGCAAGTAAAATGCAGCCCATGCATGTCAAAGTCAAAGTACGCCAATTATTTGGGTACATTTTCTGTACTTACCCCATCGAAGTCAGTACATTTTCTGTACTTACCCCATCAAAGTCAGTATGATACCCCCTTAGGGATGGGGAGAAAAGTCATTCATCCATACTGAAGTGATCTGAATGCCAATAGAAGTTTGAAAATTTCCCTCGCATGTGGGAAATGCAAAGTGCAAAACCTCTTAAAGGTGTAGCTATCTCATGACAAGTGTGGGAATACACTGAATGAAGAAGAAAGGCTTGCTGGGGATGACGGTAGGGTCTAGAAGGCTGGAGTAATCCTGAGAATGAATGTGCATAACTAGGCTTTAAGATGCAGACAGACACTTTCCTTTCACTGCAACTTTGACTTGTCCCAAACTCAAAGGTTTCCAGAACCATCGCCTCCTTTGGACTGGAAGGAAGAGGAGGAGGTAGAGAGTCTGCCTTTTGCCTCTGGCAGAACTGGAGCAAGGACCCTCTAGCCTAGAGAAAAAGTCTGGGTAACATTTTCACTTAAATGTCCCTCTGGGATTTCTGTTAATCCATGAAAAGAAATGAATTATTTTAAAGCATCAAAAGACTTTTTTTTTTTTTAAACTGCAAAGTACCCTTTTTCTCCCTATCAATCAATCACTTTCATCAGTTTGGTAAAGTGAAGACAGATTCCCTTCCACTGGTACCATTCTATCAATCAATCAATCAAGCTGCTTGGGAACTGCAATGTCTCGGGGATGCCTGACCCACACCAGGGGCCGCTGGCGCTGGGAGTCCGGTCTTCATCTACTGCCAAGCCTCCCTGGCTTCCCCCGAGGTTTGTGCTCGGCAGACAAAGATAGGGGGCAGTTAGGACATGGGTGTCTCCCAAGTGTCAAGAGATGCAGGTTAAGGGTGCCTGGGTGGTTCAATTGGTTAAGCATCTGCCTTTGGCTCAGGTCATGATCCTGGGGTCCTGGGATCAAGCCCCGCATCGGGTTCCCTGCTCAGCAGGGAGTCTGCGTCTGTCTGCCCCTCTGCCTGCCATTCTGCCTACTTGTGCTGTCAAATAAATACAAATTCTTAAAAAAGAGAGATGCAGGTTATAAGCAGTTAACCCAGGAACTGGTTCAGTGACTTCTAATCACACTCTTTGTTTTAGTGGGAAATAGACAGTGGTACTGGAATTCAATGGGAGGCAGGTGGTTTTGCCTGTAACATTTGTTAAAATCTGTTTGCTTTGGAGAGAGCTGGGAATAGAAAAATCTGGGTGAAATGAGACTTTTTTGTACCCACCTTCCCTGCCATGCTGACCTCATTACTCCCTCCGGCATGGGAGGGTAACACACTGGGTAATCTCCGTACCTACAAGTTGTGGGATTTTTAGATCTCATAACTAGAATATAAAGGTTAGCTTAGAATTAAAACTGATAAATCCCCCCAAATATTTTTGAAATAATTATTTCTGTCCTATGGAAGATTATGTATAACATTTAATTTGTAATGTAATCCAATACAACAAAAGTATGGCTATTTTTGTTTTAATGAGAAACATTTGCATTGTACATACCACAAATAGCTTCAAGTTTCTGTAACAACCCCCCCATGGCCAAACAGCTAAACAAACAAAACCTGAAGCATCACTTTAAAGGTGAAAAGTCTTAAAAAATCAACTTGTAAAAAACATCCCTATCAAGTAGTTTGGCATTTACTGTACATTAGTCAAAAGCTCAAGCTAAAATCTGATTTTTTCTTAAAAAAATCGAAGTTTACATTATTCATACAGATTCAGCATTGTTAAAAAATATGCACAAATACCCACATCCATGCAATATAATTTCTTTAAAAATTTAAAGCAATATAAAAGAGCAGACCTAAGTACGGAACGGGACATTTTGGTTTATAACCTGCAGCTCGATTGCTAGCTGATTGCAGTAAAATTAATTCTAAACATTTTAAATATGATTGAAACAATCAGCTAAGGGTGCATATGGGTTTCTGAACCATTTCTAAGATGGAATCTACTTGTTTCTGGAACATGTGATGAACGCTGCTGTTCACTGAGCATATTAGCTACGTTTGAATAGTGTTTTACAAATAAATCAGAATTCACGAAGCGCTGGGCTCTTCAGGAAATTGCAGTTTCCAGAGACTCCAAGACCAAATCAACCAGCTTTGTAAAACCGCCTGGGGCAACTAACTGCCACCCAGGCTCCCTGCCCCGAGGGAGGAACAGCGTTGGAAAGCTGCCCTGCGTCCCGAGAGAGAGCGCCCTCTCTGGCCGAGCCCGGTGTCTGCAGCAGGTCCCTGGGCCAGGCCAATGCTAAGGGTCACTCACCGACCTGAGGCCACGAGTCAGGCACCCGCGTGAACGGGCTGGTGGTGTGGTGCTGCAGGCCGGGCGTGGCCTCTAGGTGGGGGGGGGCCCGTTGGTGTACCTCAGCATGGGGTAGAAGGACCTGGCAAAGTTGTTGGCCTGGGTGCAGCTGTAATCCTCTTCGGAGGAGGGCAGCAGGCAGGCCAGGAGCAGCAGCAACAGGAGAAGCAGCTGCAGGGGCAGCGCAGCCCTGATCACCCGGGACATGAAGGAGCGGCGGGGCCGGGAGCTGCCGGGGCTGGGCACCCTGCCAACAGACGGGGCGGAGAGCTGAGCACGAGGTGCCGGGGGCAACCCCCCCTTGAGTTACCTGACCCCCTGCTTGTGTCAAGTAAGACCTCCAGGACCTGAGATTAAAGTGGGGCCCACGACAGAGGTTCAGTCCTGGAAGAGCAGCCCTGCCCTTTCCAGACCAAAGAAAACAAGTAAAGCGGGTTTTGTACAGAGACCTGGAGCACGGGACAGGTAAGACTGCTGAGGTGCGTGTGTGCAACTGGGCACTCACTGCAGGGCCCCCTTACCTGCTGTCTGTCTTGTGCTTGTCTCTTGTCATTCTCTCTGCTTCAAACTGTTGGGTTAACAAGAATCCAGTTAGTAATGGAAGACTGTGAGTCCAGGCCAGGATAAAACAGCCTGCCTTCTCAAATTATACACCTTCCTTAGGTCATCTTCCTGCCAAGCTTTTGTCACCAGAGTAATGCATGTGAGATTATACTCCACAAGGTAGGAAATCCTGGGTTTGTTAAACTAACAGGAGTTTCACGTTCCCACTGGGTGCTCAGATGTTAATGGAGAGATCAGGGAGCCCCTTCAACGATCCTGTAAGGGCTCCCTTTTTCACAACCTCCTCCAGTTCCAGGGAAGAGCAACTGAGAAGATAGCCTTTCTGTTGCGTCGTTGAAGGTGTATTTCACTTTTTTTAAATCTTTAGAGTCAGCCTCTCCACTGACTATCAGGTCGAAGCAGATCTGTGCTGTCGTGAAATGGGGGATGGGGCCTTGGGAAGCTCCAGTTTCGGTTACCCGGCTAACTCTGAAAAATCAGCACAGTTCTCAGGGCAGCAAGGGGCTCTCACCTTTGCTTGGGGAGTTGGCACAGATGCGGCTGGCGGCTGGTCTCCGGCGTCTGCTTCGTCCAAGCTGGGCAGAGATGGGTCTGGGTTCTGAAATCCACACCCCAAGGGTTCAGTTCAGGGAAACAAAAGGGTCTGAAGAGTCTCAGCACAAAAACGTGCTTCGTGCAGATTCTTCAGTGCTCCACGCACCCCTTCCCCCAGCTCAAATCTTTCTGGAAGAGGAGCTTTTCTATTCTTCTCACTCCCCACTGTAACAGGGACTTTTCCAGACAAAAAGGAATGTGGCAGGCAAGGCACGGCCAACCACTGGCATTAAACACCAGTAGCACATGTTGGGGGAGACTGAGTTTAGCTGCAGTGGGAGGGACAGGGTCAGTGGACCGTGAGCTTCAGATGTGCGGGTGTAATCACATGGCCCTCAGCCTGCTAGAGCCGACCTGTAACTCCAGAACGGGGCGGTGGGGGGGGGGGCTGCCCTAAGTCTGCTGGGGCTATGGTTTGGGTTTGTGGAGTTGGATCACATTTCAAAGAGGACAGTGACCAGGACTCTCAAGTCTTGAAGGCAAGTCAGAAACGATAGAGGGACTGGCTGGTTTTTCACAGGCCACCCTATGAACGCGTAGGCGCTATAGTGTTCCCCTCGCAAATGACAGAACAGCATTAAAGAGCTTGTGTAACTTTTTAAGGCTGCACAGCTAGGAAGGGGCAGGACTTTAGACTCCGCTCTGACCACGTGTCTACAGCCCCCCCCTCCCCCCAAAGCAAGGCTGCCATACTGCCTTCCTGTTCCTAATAAGACATCTTTCGACTTAGAAGCCACAAGGGGACTCACCTGGCGTCCCTGCAAGGACACTAAGTCTTGGGACACTTGCTCGAGTAGCTGTCTGAGCTTCTTCTCAATAACATGAACTTTCTCTTCAGCCTCAATATAGTCTTCTCCATGCCCCTTAATAAGAAGGCTGTCTGAAATCTCTTGTAAGGTGTTTACTTGAGGTTGCCGTTCCACAAGTTCCCTTTCCAGTTGCTAAAAATAAAAAAGTGTGTGAAATAGCTGCTTCGTGGGGTCAGAGGTGGCTTTCTTAGTGCCAGGAAACCTCGGGGATGAATGACTCAGAACTTTCTGCTTCTATATGCCTGTGTGTGTCCTCAAGCCCAGCATCATTTAGGTTACACCCTGCCCGTTTTCCATTCCTTTTTGTTCTGAAGACAACTGGGTGGAGGAGTTAGAGGGAAGTGAGGGGAAGATTCATTGCAACTACACAGCAGCCACCTGTGGCCCGTAGCCATCATACCGGGCAGCACAGCTACGGCACTTTCCTTCACTGCAGAGAGCCTGTAAAGCCTCACTCTCAAATCTTAGCTGGGGAGCACTGCTCTTTAGTGTAAGAATGGTTTTTAAATAATGACCAGTACTTTAAGCTTGCTTATAATTGAACCACATGCAGATTTATGGGTAAGAATGTCATCTGGTTAGTGAAATACAAATATGAGAACACAACTACCCTCCAAGAAATAAGACTTTTCTGTAGTAGATTTAGAAAACTCCTACAGTTCATTGTGTCTGTGGAGTAATTCCTCCTATTTCCCCCCAAATGAGTCCTATTCCCAAAGAAGAAAATACTTTTAATCGAATGGCTTTAAGTGTCTCGGATATTGCTAACCACTCAGGTCCCCAGTTCCTGATACTGACTTCCTGCTTTTGGCCATGGCTCTTCCTCCCTGCAAGTCCTCGTGCTTCAGAACTACAAGTCCTCGTGCTTCAGAACTACAAGGGGATGCTCAGTAGACACCAACCGGAACGTGAGAACGCCACACGGGCAACATTCCCAGGACACTAGGTGAGGCTGCGTATGCACCTGACAGAGGCCAGGGGCAGTGCAGAACCCCTTAGGAAGAAACTTACCATCAGTTCTTCCTGACATTCCAGGAGGACCTGGGGGTCTGCATCTGGGTCCGTGACCTGAGCCTTCTGCCTCCGGCTCTCAGCACTCGCCAACCACAGTAACAGATCTTGACTCAACTTGTGGAAGTCCTTTAAAAACACACACACACGTCAGAGGATTGCCTTTTCTGTAAGGGAAGGTTGCTGAGAAGTAGCTTGCTGGGTTAGGTCTCATAGTATTTGTTGTTCTTGTCTTTGTCCAGTGAATAAAAGGGCCAGATTTAAATGAAATGCCAGGGCCCCAAAACAAGGAAAAGGGAAAGCAGGAAAGAGGATACAGCTGGCACAGTCCTGGGAGGCACGATGAATTCTGTCAAGTGCAAAAGTGCTAGGAGAAAGGCAGGTCTTCAGAATCCCCCGCCCCCAGCTAGTACATTGAAAGACCACACAAGACCACACAAATTACTCAACGAATCTGCTGGATTCAGAGGCAAAGGGAGGACCCCCCCCCCAACCACAGGGCAGGCTGTGGCCCAGGAACAGGGCTGCATGGGGGCTTGCTGGTGGGCTTGTGTTCTGAAGATGGGGTCAGAGCTAACACGGGATGAGCATTTACCCTGTGTCAAGTGCTGGGCTGAGATTCTATGAATTTAGTCCTAAAAAAGCAGCTCATGAGGTAAAGACTAGAATTATTCCCACTTTTCAGATGAGGAAACAGAGGTCTAGCAGGCACAGTGACTTGCCCAAAGCCACACAGCTACTGAAGCTCTAGAGCTGGGTTAAACCATCCTTGCTCTGGGCCAGGTCTCAGTCACTACAAGGTCCTCCTGGCAGGAGGACGGAGATGGGGCAACATGGGGTGGCATTTCCCATCTACTGGAATGCTCGCTCGAACCCTTATGCTAGGAGTTGGCCAGGGCAACAGGACAGGAGACACAGGGCAAGCAGCAGGTCTCTGGACAGCAGCTGACACTCTTGGAAATGTGCTTTCCCATTTGTTTCCATCACATAAGCCATATTTATGCCAAAGCAGCCCAACGATAAAAATACTGGCTTCTCCCCCCCACGTGGGCCCCGGGAGCCGGCGTACCTGGCACTGTAGGAGGGACTGCCGTAAGCCCTCTTTCCAGCTCTCCACCGCGTCCTGGGCCGTGTCCCAGCGCAGCCCCAGCTGGCTGACTCTACCCTGGAGCTTGCTGGACTCCGCGCTCTCGGTCTGCAGAAAGTCCTTGCTGCTCATGTTGACAGAGACCACTAAAGCCTTGTAGGTGTCAAAGGCTTTTAAGATCTCCTACCGCAGAGGAAAAAGACTGGGTGAGGCATTCTGAAAATAGTGATGTGGGGTTCATTTGAACCTCAGCGGGGAACGGATCTGCCAAACACTTCTCTGAGCTGTGGCCACAGAAACAAGGGCGACCTTGCTTGTTACTGGCTGGGAGGCATCAGGTGAGGAGCTGCCTTACAAGGTCAGTGACCTTGGCTGGCCAGGCTGGGAGCAGAGGCCCGTCTCCTGGCTGGCCGACTCAACCAGAGCCATGAATAGACCCCCCTGAGCCCTGGTTGGCTTATTTCTGGACCAGACTGAAAAGTCTTCCAGATAAAGTACACATAGTTCTCCTGCACGGGCCCGTAGATATCACAGAAGTGTTACTCCTTAGGATGAATAGTAATCCCAGATACAGTGATGCACAAAGGAAAGTGACAGTCCCAATATGAAGACTACCTGGATACCCCAAACCACTGCCCTGGGTCATCTCAGGAGCTCAGGCTCATGCTCAGGGTACCCCCAACGTGCAGGGCTCAAGCAGCCCCTCTCCCCTGCTCCCCAGCTAGTTCTGATGGCGCAAGGGCTGACTATGCGGGTGACAGACTGTGTAACAGAGCAACCACATCAGGCCACAGAATTCATCAGTAGGTGAGCGGGCGCTCCTCCCCGTCCTCAGCGCTCCACCATCAGCCTGCACAGCACAGTTGGGAGGGTGTTTTTAAGCTGCCTGGCAGTGGCCGCTAACACCTCTGTAAGAGTCTAGCGGGGTCTTTGAGGTCAGATCTTTCCAGCACAGGGATCCGAGCCACACCTGCCCAGCACTGCTCGGGGCTTTGGGATCATGTGCAGATGCTCTTCTGAAAACCGAAATCTACCTCCATGTCCTGGCCAGTGACAGAAGTCATGCTACCAGGCCTGTCTGCAGCCTGCCACCCGCACCACTGGCAGATGGGACGTGCTGGTCCTGCGGAGCCCACGTCCACATGCACGCTCTGAATCCCTCTTCCCTCCATGCCTGCCCTCACCTTGAGCCGCTTCACGCGGAGCTCCATTTCCCGGATATCAGAGGGAGGCTCTGCCGTCTTCAACATTTCTAGCTCTGCTTCCATTTCTTTCAGCCAAGAGGTGATGTCGGTGATCTCAGAGTTCAGCTGTTGCAAGCTTTGTTTTATTCTGAGCTGATTGTGAAGTTCTTGGGCTTGAATCAGCTCCCATCTGTCAAAGGCACCTGGAATAAAAAGTTGTCCATGAAAAGCTGCAATAGCGCCCAGAGACTTCTCTGCCTCCAACTAGTCCAGGGTCAGGGTGAGGAAACGCGCAGGGGACGCACCAAACCAGCTTGGGGTTAGGGGTCCTCGCTTCCCCTGGAGTGGGGAATAGCCTGCTTCCCGCGCTCTGGTTCAAGGCTTGTGCCAGGATCCGCCCACAAAGGCTGGAATGAGGTGGGCAGCGGGGTAGGAGACCCAGCAGTGTTGCCAACATGCACCGTGGGCCCAAGTTCAACATTTTAGTTTATGCTGTTTGTAGGGCACTTTCTCTTCTGGTCCATGAACGATCAAGTCAATGCTACTTGATTTCCGGCTTAGTTGAGTCATTACTTTTCTAATCATTGACCCTGTCTCATGAGGAGACACCTGACAACTAACTCTTTGGTCATCATCTTCCTGTCTGATTTTTACATCCAGGTGACATCGTTAAAACATGCACTTCATCCTATGAGGCTCATTCTGCCAATATTTAAAGAATAGTTTTTAAAGTAAACAGCTTAGGAATTTGTTCATAAATATGAGTCAGCTGATTCTGTTTTTGCCTTTAAAATTTTTTTTTTATTTTAAAGTAATCTGTACACCCAACATGGGGCTCGAACTTACAACCCCAAGATCAAGAGTTGCGTGCTTTACCAGCTGAGCCAGCCAGGTGCCCAACGGATGCCCCACAAGTGCCCCACGAATCAGTTGGTTCTAAGATAACAGTGGCTGCTATAGGCTAACTTCAGCTCTTTGGGTGGATTATTATCCATGACGGGTTTTTTTTTTTTTTTTAAGGTGGAGGAGGGGCAGAGGGAGAGAGAGAGAATATGAAACAGGCTCCATGCCCAACGCAGAACCCCACATAGGGCTCGATCTCACAACCCGGAGATCGTGACCTGAGCTGAAACCAAGAGTCAGATGCTTACCTGACTGGGTCACCCAGGCGCCCTTAACTGTTCAATTCTTAATGTTCTGTTGAGCAGTGACTTAAAGTAAATGCTAGGCTAACCCAAAATATGGACTTCACCTGTCCTGACAACTGCCTAACTTAAGTGTACCTGACTGCTGCCCGCTGAGAGCGGCCAGGCCTTTGTCTTCGTGCCGTGAGCTGCCGTTCGAGACTCTGGAGCCTTCTTTGCCACCATCAGTGCCCGGGGGTAACAGCAGCTTTACCTAGGATGAACCAGTTTTTACATTACCATTTGTAAAATTTCAAAGTCTGTGTGAAGAGTATCTCAGTTAATAGTAACAGGCACGCAAGCAAGATATGGGACCTCTTTCCTTCGAAGGGTAACCTGCTGTTCATCGGACGTTCTTTCCTGTATTGGGTGCATTTATAAGCAAGCAGAGCTTACAACAGAAATAAAGGCTTGGTCAAGGCCGAGATGGTGGGGAAGCAGGTGAGATGTCAGGGTTGGAAATAAAATGGCCTAATTGGGGGCTTCCTAACACTCCTCAAATGAACCATGCAAAAAAAGTTAAAAACCACTGTTGGTCTGCCAGGTTCTTCCTGTGTGCTCACTTGCATGGTGTTCGCAAAATTCAGTCCTCCCTCCTGGTCACTCTGCAGAGCTGGCTGGCAGATTACCACCAGGAATCGGAAACACAGAGGCCAAATCTGCCTCCGGGGGCCATTCATTACCAAGCATTTATCTTTCACTGCACGTACTGATGCTTCTGTTAGCGCAGACTTTGCTGGGCTATTATTACCTCAGGCCTTTCCAAAAATAAATATATCCTTTTTAGAAAAACCACGCTTTCTTTGGTCTGTGTCCATATGACCTACTTGTGTGGTATGCAAAAAAAAACAAAACAAAAAAAACAAAACCCTTTTCAGATTTCTGGTGACAAGCCTGGTTTCAGACACACACAAAAAGGGTGGGACTTCTGCAAATGGCCAGGTGAGAAACACAAGCTTATTCACTGGGAGCGGCCAAACCAGGTGGCCCTGGATACAAAGCAAAGGTGAGGTGCTGGGGTCCCTCTCCCCCAGACTGTCAGGTCTTGTTCCTCATCCCAGAGGGACAGATTAGGACTGACAACTGCTTGCTAAGCATGAGGAGGAGCGGCTGAACTGAGCATGGCAGCCCGCTGTCAAATGACTTAAGTCTGACTGTATCCAGGCAATATTGCAATATCTAGCAATATCTAGCAATATTCACTCTTAGACACAGACGGCACTTTGAGGACTAATCCAGTGATGCTCACACTGCTCTGGTTTCTCTAAAACATGATTATTAAAAGCACAGACATTTTAATTCCAACTCGCTTGTCACTAATTCTCTGTACTAGGGATGACCCAGAGCCAACATTAAATCCCAGGCTGGCTGCCCCCGGCAGCTGTGTCGCCAGAGCATGCCAAGGACTCATGTTGCCGGAGGAAAACATAGTGAAGAAGACCAGTCACGGTTATAAACAATAACAACAAACCATATACGGTAGCAGTGGTAATAACAGTAACAGTGACCACTTGTCAGGGCCTTCTTTATACCTCCGTACAAATCGATCCTAACAACCACCATGGAAAGCAGGTTTATCCTCAGGTGAGGAAGGCTTCCAGAGGCAAGACAAAGTGCTCCGGTCCCAGGGCAGTTTACCGGTAGGGTTAGGAATCAAACCTATGTCTACACTAGCACACGGCCAAATCTTCCTGAATATGAAGTCACAGTGTTTTGAACAGGCTGTATAGTCGAAAGGTAACTAGAACAC
The DNA here is from genome assembly GCF_002007445.2 of Ailuropoda melanoleuca. NCBI lineage: Eukaryota > Metazoa > Chordata > Mammalia > Carnivora > Ursidae > Ailuropoda > Ailuropoda melanoleuca. Next base: position 6,512,829 of record NC_048231.1, on the reverse strand, counting down.
AGTCTGGGAGCACAGGAGCAGCTCGGGAAAGGCGGCGCTTTGCTTCCCCACTCCTTGCATGGACGACTGGCTCAACAGTAATAATCGCCGCCCCATGATGTCAATGTGCACAAAGACTGTTCTTGGCCAGAAACCAGTCTGTAACTCCAGTCTGTCTTGCCAGGGTTCCAATGACGTATAGACAGTTCAGCAGAGACACCATCACCCTGGGAAAACCAGCTCAAAATATGCTTGAAAAGCGAGCAAGTGCAGCATACACCAATATCCCTCCCTCTCTCTGAAAAATTTCAATTATTACTCATGCATTTGGGTGATATTCTCAGTGCACTCAAGACTTACATAGGCTGGCTTATAAGGGGTGCTGGAATCTGAGGGGATGGTCTGTACATTCCTATCACCTCCCATTTGTTTGTAGCGATGCTTGGGGCAGGAAGGGCTGTCAGGAACATGCCATGAGTGGTCTTCAGGAAGGGATTTACCTGAAACAAAACATAGCAAATGACAGTCCATTCTCGCCAACCAACCAAAGGATTCATATTTAGTTACACAAAAAAGGTCATGGGTAACATGGCATCAGGTTATAGTATAATATGAGTTCTGCAGCTTTCCTTGCAAAGCATGCATGTTTGCAAAATGTCAGTATGTCCCGGAAGGGAATGAAATGAGAGTCATGCAACTGAGCAGCATTGTGCCTTCACTAGATGGGTTCACAATGGAGTACAATGAACGTATGATTTTTTGCAGGATGAGTGGTGTTCTGGAGCTGGGGCATCTAGTGGTGGGGTCATGGGCAGCAAGGCCGGGGCCGGGGGCCAAGAGGACTGAAGGCCTCTCAGATGTGGAGGAGAGTGAACATTGGGATGGACTTGGGGACCAAAGGACCGCTCGTGGCTCTACCCCACCACTGCACAGGGGGATGGGGCAGGGAACAAAGGTTAGAGCTGCAAGTCAAGGAAAGGAAGGTTTCTTCTCCTGTGGCAAATGCAACAGTATCTTTACCCCCACCCCCCCGCCCATCCTCTTCCCAGGAAACACCGTAAGCAAGGAAGGAAGTAGTTCCAAACCAAGCCACCATGAAGAAAGCTTGGCCTATGCCAAAGAACTTCAGTTAGATGGGGGGAAAATAAAAACTTTAAAAGGCAGCCTGAAAAATTCCCTTCTGCACAGGCCTGGCGGGGAGGAGAGGGATGGCATGGAGACCGCTCTTGTGTGGGCGGGGTTTGTCAGGAGCACGCAGGTATGTGTGAGTACGGCAGTGCAAATACACCATGACACAAGGACCGAGGCGCATGGTGTCCACAGAAGGCAGAGGTCAGACATGACATGGGAGCAAGGTTTAGGATGCAGTGTGCGCCACAGGACGCTGTCATGTTGAGACACATGCACGGGCAGGGGCCTACCAGAAGACGCTTTCAAAGTTTTTGTGGTCATTTTAAGATATGCCTCAGGATTTTCAGGGATTTCTACATCTGAAAAAGAATAATGTCATTGTCCTCACTGCAGGCGTCTGTACATGAATGCCCAAGTATTAAAACAATAAACATTGTCAGCGGGGAGAAGAAAAGTAACTACCCTTTATCTATTTTATTAAAAAGCTTTAAAAAACCAAAAGGATTTTTTTTTCCAGCGAACTCTTGACTGTCTGAAGCAGCAGTGGGAGTGGGGGAGTCCACGGAAAGCATGGAGACGATCTACCGATACTCTGAGAACCTCAACGGAAACGTTCCCTGATGAGCCTCCCAGACAGTCAGAGCCAGCAGGACATAGCCTTCATGTCCCAAGGTGAATTTCATTTCTTTTTCCCTTTCATTCCACCTGTGACAGGAGTGAGCCACTCTCAGGTCAGTCAAAGTGGGCAGGAACACAATAGGCCACAGAGGGCTGAGTTGGCCATGAGCTGGACTCTGGGCCATCCAGAGTTGGCCGTGTCGCTAAGGTGCTAAAAACAACCAAGCGGGTCAATGTCAAGGGCTCCGGAGACCCGGGCCGTTACCTGACAGTGCGCTGTAGTACGGGCCTTCCTCGTCATCTTCATGAGAGGACGAGCCCCCCACGTCCCCTGTGTGATCCCACTCCAGAGGGATGGACTCCACGCTGACAGGGGTCTCGCAGCCAGACCGCTCGGGCCCCGGCACCGGGGGCACCAGATGACAAAGGGACTGAGGAGACGAGGGCTCCTCGCTCTCTCTCCTTTTACGCCAGGAGTCGGCCCGGATCTCTCTGGGGTCCTCCATGTCCGTTTCATTCTCCGAGGCCTCTTTTTCTTCTTCCAAGCCCTAAAGCAGGGAAGTCCGGTTTTCAGAATGAGCCAGGTTACAGGCTGCCGCGGGTGTGAGCAGCGCCGGGGGCCTGTCTAGCAGCGCCTGAGAATGACCACTATCGGCACTTCTGTGGCAGCTTTCAAAAAGCATCAGGTTCCCAGGGCCCATTTGTGGTTCTTCTAATTTAGACTCTTCTAGTGTGGGGCCTAGAATCTGTATTTTTCCTAGGAAAAATCTGAAATTCAGTGATCTAAGTCAAACAACTTTAGCTAGAAAATAAGAAATGGTGGTCAAAGTTTCATTGGTGGTTAATGGCCGGTTTACTCCAACAATCAAAAAATTAAAAAAAAAAAAACTTAAAGGCCATTCTTATCCTCAATCTTATCGGTCAGGATATAGAACCTTATTCTCCCTATGTTGTAATGCTTTGGCCTAAGAAAAGGGACTATAAACTGCTATGTTTAGAAATGAGGGAATTGTACTATAATTTTTAAGGCTAGGTCTGATGAAGAAATAACTATCAAGTTAGCCAGTTGGGGACACAAAGAAGAAAAAAGCGACCAGTCGTGTCGGTCAATATGGTCACTGTGAAAGCTTCTGGCGCACGAAGGCAATGAACACAGAGTAATGGCCTGAACTCTACCTGAACTTCCCAAAAGGTCCCTCTGTTGAGGGCAACTTGAGGGTTGCTTTGGAAAAACGGATGCTTTTGTCACTTCAGTGGTGAGAACAAAGCACCAGAAAGGCACAGATATTAAAAATTTCCAGACACTAAGAGGAACAGGCCAACACATTCCCAAGTTACCACTGTAAGCAAAACCAGAACAAGTGTCACCGCATCCTCGGGATGCGGACCTGTCGGGGAAGCCCCGTAGTGAGGCACACATGGGAAAGGTCGGAGGAGCGAGAACTTGCCCAAGTGCCGTCCCTTCCACTGGACAATGGGAGCCTCCAAGGAAGTGTCACTCCACAGTGATAACAGCGCAATAAAATGGGGTTTCCCCCCCTTTTTACCATAAAACACATCACAGTTGACCATTGCACAGATTTCCCAGTTCTTTAAAAATTCGGTCCAAGGTCACGTGTGAGTCGCCCGGGGCCGCCCGAGCGCGGCGCTGCCCTTACCGGGGCGTGGGAGGTGAGCCTGCGGTGGAAGCGGGAGACGCGGCCGAAGACTTCCTGGCAATACCGGTGCAGCTCCTCCAGCTCGTCCTCGATCAGCGCGGCGTCCAGCGGCTCGCTCTTCTGGATCAGCTGCTCCCCGAAAACGATGAGCTGATCGATCTTGTTGGTGTTCAGTGTAATTTCCTGCTGGAAACCCTATTCCGAAGAGGAGAAAGAAAGGATTTCAGAGAAGGGACGTTTTCCTGAGGATCCAGCGTCTGCTGCTTTGAACCAGGCTGTAGAAAAGGCATCCCAGGGTTACCGCGGCCTTGTTCCTGCACCAGTACTCTAGCTTTGTGGATTTTTAACGAGGCGACAATAAAGACTGAGTCATCTAAAATGACTTACGTGATTTTTTTCCCCCTCTCCCTTCTGGGCAGGGACTGGAATTTTCCAATTACAATAATTCTAAAAGTTTGGTAGGGATAGACATTGACTGCTATTGGGTGTGAGGGAGAAAACTTGTCTTATTGACGCTTGGTGGAAACAGAAAATTCCCCGTAATAAACCACCCACGGGCATTTGCTTCTGCTGACACAATACTCATCTCATGGGTGCCATTATATTAGGGAAGGCACATTTCTATTTTTCAACTGCTTTTAAAAGCCAGGGAGGGAATCATAGTGAAATACAGATATGTGGGAGAGTGGACGAGATCTGTTCTTGGCCCCACTCTTGATACAGACTCCCCCCAGTTACCCCCTCCCCCCCCACATGTTGCACTCAGACTAGAGAGCTGGGGAAAGAGCATCTTACGAAGTTCTGTTTGGAACCTCAAGAGCGTTCTCCCCATGGGTGATTATAAATGACAAAGAATACTGAGTCTTGTTCCAATGGCCCCTTGACTGTAAGGAATAGCATCCTCGCCCATGACCACCCCGGACACAGGTGGGTGCAGCCTGGCTGCTTTCCCCCGGCTGGAATCTGCTCTCAGGGTATCAGGGGACGTTTGTCCTTGGCCAGCTCTCCCTTGCCAAGGTGCATCGTCCTGAGAGGGGCCGATGAAGCAGGCCTTACGTTCAGCTGGCGCATCTTGTCGTCGGCGTCGCTCTCCGAGAAGTGCTCCACGTTGGTCAGCTGCAGGTCCATCTCCGTGAGCCACACCAGAATGCTCTCCCTGGTCCCCTCGAATTCCTCCCTTTGGTTGGTGAAATGCTGTCAAAGGCGGGGGGAATATCACGTTTGTTTTGATGGCACAAAAGCGTTCAGGCAGACAGCAAGGTTATTTTTAGCCAAGAGGGAAGGGTACCCCCAGAGGCCCACAGGGCATCAGGGGGCAGGCGCGGGGTCAGGAGCCTGGGCTCTGGTCCTGGCTGTGTGATAACAAACAAGCCCCCCCAACTCCTCTGAGGCTTCGTGTCTTCACTGGCAAATTAGGGTGTGGGTATGTTGACTGTGATGCCGAGGATCCTTTCAGCATCTTAAATTCTGCAATTCTCTAGGTCAGTGATTTTCCCAGCCTGCCCTTTGAGGAACCCCCTCACTGTGCAGACCAGGCACCCTACCTGCTTTTACCTAATTAGCCTTCTGTGGAAGCTGCTGCTTGAAATAGTAGCTTCAAGATGGAGAAGTACTGATCTCAGGGTTAAGCCTGGCCTAGTGCCCCATTTGCCTTCACTGAGGTAACCCTGAACGTGTTCCCTCAGAGAAAGAAGACCCAGATTTATCACCTTCAATTAAGGAAGCCTCTTGGGTTACTACCTCATCGATGGGCAGCTGGTTCTCAGACAATTCAGTGCCAACTGAGGGTTTACACTGGTCACAGTCGAATCAGCAGGAGATCAAGAAATTAATGCACGGGGTTGTCTGAAAAGCTAGCCCATTTCTTCCTGAGGGGTTTTAAAAAAAAAACAAACCACCCAGATTCTCCTCATCTTAGAATGATTTCAAGAGCGTTCTGCCCTGAGAACAGAAGCAGGGATTAAAATTTCTTCCTGCAGCCACAAACCACACGGGTCCTGTCCCTTTACACCTAGACTCACAAAGGTTCACGTACCGTGTCTCCTGCAGTACGCAACTTTTTGGTGAACGTCTACATTCAAAAATCAACCCCAGCCTCTGAGGTTAGGTCAATGTGCTCTGAAATTCGGGGGGGGGTGCTAATTGCTGTCCCCCAGCTCCACGATGCAGAGGGGGCTTCGTCTGCATCTCTCATAGTGCAAAAACCAGTGGGACACACAGAAACGATGGGCAAGGCAGGCTTCCTTGCAGGCCTAGAGGCACCAGGCCTGACCTCGTGATGGCAGCGGCCCAGACCCTGTGGGCAGCCCGTGACCCAACGTGCCAACCTTTAGGGTTTATGGAAGTCGGAAAAGGATGTGCCTGACACCACAGATCACAAGACACAGGCCCTGCCTCCGAAGCCTAGTCTTAGGCAAATAACCTCCTAACAAAAGACGCGAAGGTTGACAGCTTTGGCTTAAAGGGCAGGGAAAGCCCTTGCAAGAGCGGGAAGACACCCCCGGCCTGAACCGAACTCTACCCACTGCTCTGCTACAAGCCCGGTGCAGCCTACAGACGGGGCGGGGGACTAGCCAAGGTTACTCTGAGTCTCCGCAGCACGGCCGTGACCCGCCTCTGGAGGGTGTCCCAGCGCTGGTTGCCCTCGTGCACCATCTGCTTCAGCCTGCTGGCTGTGTCGGTGCGGTTCTCGCGCGCCAGCCGCCGGTACTGCTTGTTGATGAGCTCGAGCTGCGTCAGCCTCTCGTGGATCTGCCGCTGGAAGGCCTGCGGCGCACAGACGGGCGCGTGAGACCCAGGCCGGCTCGGCCCGGCGCGCCCCAGACCGCCCGCTCCAGAGGCTGACCCCCGGGCCGCCACGGCCACAGAGAGCCCACCTCCCCTGCTCCGCTGCGAAGAGCAGCCTCTCAAGCTCCCTGCGTGCCGCTCGGCATGGATCGGTCTCGCGGGGCAAAGCTGTCGTGGCAGCTGCCGGCGGGTGTGGACAGGGCGGCCCCGGCCAGCGGTGGGGAGAGCCAGCCACGGAGAGGCTTGGTGAGGAGCACCGGGCTGGAGGGGCTTTGGGCTTTACCTCGAACCTCTTCAGCTCTTCTTTGGCATTTGTGTACAACACCTCTGAGGAATTCGGATAGGCTGCCGTCCTCTCGGCGGACTTGAGCCAGTCCTCGAAGCGGGAGTAATCATCTAGAAATTTCTGCCAGAGACGCCAAGTCTCCTCAATTCTGGCAGGAGGAAAGCATCTCAATGTAAGCCATCCGCTTCAACCATGAGCTTTCATCTGTTTTCCCCCCTTGACTGGTCCCATTCCCAACACCCTAGGAAATAACCGGGAACATCCCCTTCTTGGTCAGGTCACCTTCCTCCTCGGGACTGCCCCTCAAAGCTCCTGCTTCATAGAGGTTAACCAGCAGGAGACAGGGCTTCCCTCCACTGCTTCGTAGCTAGGGACACAGACGCACAGTGGCCGGCCGTGGTTACGCCTCACGACACAGGACTGCTGGGCAAAGCCATTACCCCGATTATATTTCTCTTGAATAATTCATTGCATGCGCATGCTCACACCTACTGAGCCCTCTCTGCCTGTAGCCTTGGAAGTGAAGCGAACAGAACACAGCTACTGTTATTGAGAGGAGAAGGACGCCCTGCGTTGGGAGGACCGTGTTTCAAACGTTCAGGGGCAGCTCGGTTCTTACTTCATTCGCCGTTCCATCGACATGGCACAGATGTTCCTCCAGCGTCTGTCCAAGCTTCTGGTGGTCTGCTGGATGGAGTCGCACTCGGTCTCGTTGGCACAGGCATCAGAGTCATGCAGGAGGACATCACAGATGTTAAACACAGACTCCACGCCCGCGCTGTGTTGTTCGATGTCTCGCTGCAGGTCCTACGGTTGGAACGGAGTAAGAAGCACCTTGAGGTGCTGCTGCTGGTGGTGGTGGTGCAGGTGGTGGTGACGGTGGGATGACTGGCATCAGAGGCTCTCCACTCCCCCACCCTTCTTGCAGCCCAGGTGCATGGCCACCTCCGATCAGTAACAAGGACTGTCTCTCTCATCTCTGTGCGACCCCTGTGCTGTAGCACCAGATAGAAACTGGCCGCAACTGGGATTTGTTTGCTGAACTGACTAGAGGGGGCGGGAAAGCAGGAGAACCCTCTCCTGAGAGCCCACTTCCCCACCGACTCCGGGAGGCATGGGATCCACTCCATACCACCTGAACGCAAGGGCCCCCCATTGAGACATGGCTCCAGGGAGGTCTTCCTTGGGGGTCTCTTCAGCAGGACCTAAAACTTCAGCAGAACTCTTAACCTTTCATGGGTCCCAGAACTCTTAAATCTACTGAGGCCTTTGTGCCATCTTCCCACACACGCCAAATCATGCCCATCCTAGGGCTCCATAGGCCCAAGGGAAGAGTTTGGGACCCTACTTTCCCAATGGATGGGCTCCAACAGAGCGGGCATGGTCTCTCTGGAGTCCTGTGATGGTGACGGTGCTACTCCCGGATTCAGGAAAAAGAGCATTCATGAGGAGACAATGTATGGTTATGGGGAAAAATGAAAAGCTTAACACTAAACACAGCATTTTCCGGTATCACCCGGAGAGTATTTCTTCTGCGCACCATGGGAGGGCTGGAGGAGGAAGAGATAAGGAGACTGTTTTGCATTCTGGAATTAGGCTTCTTCAGGATATCTAAATTCTGTGATAAGTGACAACAGAGCATGCCACTAATCTTAGTATCAAATTACGCTATGAAGAAATAATAAAGACAAAGCTAAATAAGCCGCTGTTAACTAAAGCTCCCTGGATTCAACAAAATCCAGTTTACAGGAGAGATTATTTTATAAACTGCCTGCCACCATCTACAGAAAGGCAACATAAAGGTCATGCCGCATCACCTCAATATTTAATAATTTTGAAATTACTATTAGAGAAGACTAATAGTTTCTTACTTTTTTTCTGATAAATGTGCAGTTTTGATCATTCTCTGTCCAGGTGGATATGAAGGAAGAAAACGTGAATACTGAAACCATATTTTAAATTAAGCAGTTTTTAACAGGATCCTAACTGATTAAAAACGAACAGCACAAAGTCATGCTACAAAAATGTGTTCTGGGGGCACCTGGTGCACTGGGTTGGAGGAGCATGGGACTCTTGGTCTCCGGGCCGTGTGTTCAAGTCCTGTGTTGGGTGTAGAGATTACTAAAAAAATAAATACACTTAAAAAAAAAAAAGAAAAAAGAAAATGTGTTTTTTAGTTTGTCACCCTACGTGTCCTGTGAAGAGACATGAGCAGGGTGATTTTTTTTAAGCTCCTGAGTCCAGGACAAATGGCGGAAGTCTTCCCAGGGTCCACGCAAGCACCAGCTTTATAATTATTAGGTTTAAACAGAATTCAAACTTTAAGAATTCTTGTTGGCTCACAGAATTGTCATGAGCCTTCCTAAAATTTACTGGCATTGATAAATGTCTCTTGACTTTATTAAAATAATAAACAAGGAATCCTAACATTGATGCTGAATGAGTAACAGTGGAGATTTTAATTGAAAAATGGTACCTGCCCCTGACCTCACCAGGTAGGGCTGGGTAGGATCTGGTTGAAAAGTACTGAAAAAGTCTAGTCTACAGATAAATGTGAATGCTGCATATTTTAACAGACTCGTTGCAGTTTCTCTACCTTATCTGTTCAGCTTATATTGAACAAAACTGCTATTGAGAACTGATTAATACACAGGGTGAATCTGGGAGCAAGAAATGAGCTCTACAATAGTTTATAAAAGACCATCAACATTTGGGTTAAAAAAAATTCAAAAAATTTCAAAATTTCCAAAACAAACTTTGCAAACACTGCAGAATGACTACTGATTTTGTATTATGTACTGGTTACTTTTAAAATATGTAGTGAACCACATTTAAAAATGCAAACCACTTAGGTGCTAAATGAGTGACATTTTATGAACCATCTCACCACTAGTCCCATTGAGGCAGCAGCATGCACAGTAATTAGATCTAAAGAACTGTTCAAGTGCAATTTGAAGAATGGGACCTAAGAAACAACATAAAACAAGGTAAAAGACTTTTGCCAATGGTTCTGGAAACAGGCTCCGGGGCAGCCCCGTTTGTTTTGTGTTTCTGTTCCTGAGTAGGTAACAAAGAGCTGTGAAGCTGGGAAAGAGCAGGTGTTGGGGGGGGGCGGGGAGGAGGAGGAGGCAGTGAGAGGGAGAGGTGGAGAATGCAACCAGGAAGGAGAATACAAAAGGAACCAGAAAAACAAGATAAAGGGGGAAAAGAAGAAAGGAGAAAGCCAAGCCAGCCTAGGGGGGGTGACTCTGGGGGAGGGGCATGGGCTGGAAAGCCAGCGGAGCAGAGTGGTCCAGTGGGAGTGGTTTACGAGGTTGGCATGAAGCTGAGCGCACCTGCTGGGAAGGGGGTTGGTTTCTGGTATTACAGAATGGGGAGTAAGGAACAGCACTCTCTCCCAACGTCACCGTGTGACACCTACAAGGAACCAGGAAACCGAAGAAAACAGGAGAGAAATGCAGAAAGCCTAAGGCAAGTGGTTCATAGTCTGAAAGTGTTACAAAGGTTGCTACCACTGCCTTTGCATTTTGAAGATGATATGTTCCACAAAAATAACAACATCACCCTTACTACCCAAGGAGTTCTACGTAAAAGAAACAAAAAGGACTCTGATAAGGTTTGACTTCTTCCCTAAGGTGCTCCCAAGAACATGACCATGAGGATCTGGGAAGCATGGTTCCTAATCACTCTTGGGGGCCTGATGGATTTTGCAGAAGGCACTACTACGTGATCCCAAGCTTTTAGGTCTTATTTCTCGAAATAATCATGCAACTTATTATATTTAACTAATGACAGAAACACAAGTAAGGTTTGTTTTTTGTTTTGTTTTTTTAATGGCCCATGCATAATTCTTGTGTGTGACACATTTCTGTTTTTTGTGGTTTTGATGGAGCCTTAAGGTCTGGTCTGGGTATTAAAAAAAAATTTTTTTTTAAACAAAAGTACTGAAAGTTTCCTGAAGCGGGAAGCTTCAAATCAACCCGAGTGAAATTATGGACCATTTCAAAACAGGACCAAATAACGCCAGGAGGATGGGCAGCTGCTCCAAACTGTACCCTTTGGGGGAATACACTCCCTGCAATTTAATGATGTTTTGGCAAACCTCAGATTTATAAAACGTTAACACACATTATTGGCCCTGCCAAATTTAGCCAGTCATTCTTTAAGGGGAAAAACATACTCAGTTCCTATACTATTTACCTGAAAAAACTCACCAGGCAGGGTAAATTGTTATTTGCAAGGCCTGTGTGTAAAGAGACTGCTCAAGAAATTCACCCTAGTGGATCGAACTTGCAAATAAAGTCGATAATGTCCAGCAGCTGTGACTCCAATGAGAAGGGCATTAAAATCTCTGCAATGTCCATTAACATGGTACTTATATCAGTATTCCTTTCTCCAGAAAGCAAAGACAGAACTGAGATGACCTCAATGAAAAGGACATACTTAAATTTCTGCAGCTAACTGCCAAAACCAGTATTTTTACTTCATAGCCTTGCTAAATCATACTAACTTGAAAGTCTGAGAATAGGCGTTGTTTACAAACAGTAACAGTAATAGACTGAATAAAGATCTAAGTCAAGAGGAATGTCAAATACTTGGCTCTATTTTACGGTAGCAGGAGATGTCACTCATTACTATTAAAACGATCAACTTGAACTCAAGGGAATTTGTCATTAATTTATCATCACCTTCTGCCCTTGAATCTGTGAGAGAGGTTCAGCCCCCAATTCTTTCTCTAAGAGCAGCTGTTACGTGTGGGTGAATCTTCCTGGTGTGCTGACAGACAGCAAACACCAAGGCTTTGGAGGTAAATGTGAGGAGAACAGAGAGGAGTCTGAGAACCTGATGACAACCATATTGCTTATATGGTCAAAACGCAATCTACTCCTGGGTCTAAGAAAAACCCATGACGGTGAAGGAAAGCTACCGAAAGGCTACTATAAACTTAATTTTAAAAATGAAGATAAGCTCCAGGCACTTCACATGAGAATGAACATGTGACTGTGAGTCGATGGGAGGGCAGCAAAGTGGATTTGGTAAGTGTGTGGCATCAGCAAGCACCCACCAGAGTAGTGTGATGGTAACACTGGCAGGACTCAGGACTCGGTGGTGGTTTCATGCTGGGGAGTTTCCAGGGTTGGCTCAGAGGGTGCATAACTGATGAGAGACACTCACAGAGCGCTGCAGGAGGGCTTCCTAAGCTATTGGCCTAAGTGTCTTTCTTTTTACACTTTTTTTTTTTTTTGGAAGGTCTATCAGATGATCTGTTGTCCCATGAAAACTTTCCTTGGTTAGGAAATTTTCCTTTCAATTCATTGCCCCCTAAAACTATAGTCACAAAACAAGCATCCAAGTTAAAAAAATATATAAGCAAAACACCTTATTTACCACTAAGACCTACATCTCAAACATTATTCAAAGCATTTCACAAAGAGATGCGTGAATGGGGCAGAAGACGGGCACACAAGAGACGGTCTCACACGTACAAGTACACGGACAGGTGGTCAGTTTTCTCTGGAAAAAACGAGCCGATGTTATGCAATGTGAACATGCTACAGGACGCAGCCAATATGGGGAAGGCTTGAGTCAGCAGGTATCACAGACAGCTGTACTCTTACAAAAGCTTGCTTTCCTCACCTGCTGCTCGGCGAGCCTCTTCTGGATCTCTTGATCATCGCAGACGTCATACACGACAGGCTTAGAAAGCTCTGACTCAATTCGAGCCAACCAGGTACGAAGGTTGCTCATGTTTTTGTCTAACTGCTGAATAAAAGCAAAGGTCTCCTTCAGCTTCTTCACCCTAAACATATTTGCAGGAAAAAGAGGGGTAAAAAAACCAAAGCCCAACGGTTAGTGGTGACAAGAATGTGCTAACCAAGGTGTCACAGTGTAAAAAGCAACTTATGTCAGTTATTGATTTTATAGCAGGAACAGCTCTCACATTACAGAGCTTTCACAGAACATGTGACACTTTACAAAACTGCTGGTCTGGCTGATTTTCAAATGGGCTAAGCGTTCATCTACCTATGCAAATACGAAGTCCTATCATTCCCAAAGTGGGATCCCCTGAGACCCAGTACATCTTTCTAAGGCTCCCGAGGAAAGAGGAGATGCCATCTCATTCCCTTGAGGTTAAAATAACCACACTTGGGGCGCCTGGGTGGCTCAGTCGGTGGGCTGTCCAACTCTTGGTTTCAGGTCAAGATCGTGGTTGTGAGATTGTGCTCCGTGTCAGGCTCTGCGCTCACGGTGGAGTCTGCTTGAGATTCTCTGCTTCTGCCCCTCCCCCCGCATGCACGTGTGCGTTCCCTCTAAAATAAATGCATAAATAACATCTTTAAAAATAAAAATTAAATAAAATAACCACACTTGATTTCTGTCCAGTTTCTGTCTTGGGTATATGCCAAGACTGCAGCGGCCAGGGACTTTCCCCGACAGTTTAAAGAATTTACATGCCTGGCTCACTTGGTGGTATCTGGCCCACGAGGCTTCTCATGGGCCTCTCTTCTTGATCAAGCACAGAACAGGCGCTAAAGCCCACCATGTCCAGTCTAAGGGGTTGAGGGAGCCTCACACATACACCCAGCCCATTATGGGGCGGCTGTATCAGCCAAAAGGGGAGCAGGGAGTGTGGTGGGGAACAGGGCAAAGATAATCTGCAAGCACAGTCCTGAACCATCTGCCTCCGACACAGCGTGGTGATCTGAACAAGCACACACGCGTCGGTGCACTGGGTGAGCTCACTGGCACATCGACGTACTGTCAAGGGGAAATGACACAGCTGCTAGGAAAATAAACTTCACGCAGATCCTGAAAAAAAAAATCCTTCTCTATAATCTGCCTTCACGGAAGTCCCAAAGTGAGTGAGGGCTTGTTCTGGTGATCTGTGGGATTCTTTTTCTTTTTTTTAATTAATTACTTTATTTGAGAGAGAGAGAGAGAAAGTGAACGAGCATGCGAGTCGGAGGAGGGGCAGAGGGAGAGACTCTTCAAGCAGATGCCCTGCTGAGCTTGGAGCCCAATACAGGGCTCGATCTCACGACCCATGAGATCATAACCTGAGTGTAAACCAGGAGTTGGGCGCTTAAACCACTGAGCCACCCAGGCGCCCTGGTCTGCGGGATGCTTAGTGAATCCCAGAGACTTGGAGTGATAGCTGCAATGCAGTTCCCAGCTATCAATACTGATGTTACCAGGTGCTGTCAGAACTCCATCCTGCAGCACAAGAAAGAGAAACTGAGGCACTGGCTCCAACTTGTCGGAGTGCGCTGCACTCCCTGTTACCTTCACCTCTTCTTGGACTGCCCATCAACAGATGCCGACCACCCTCCTTGCCCCCTACCCAGCTGTGGTTCTGTGGCCAAAAGGCACATTCTAGATGGTAAGTCTGATCCATTCACGCTCAAATGTTTCCACAGTCCTCACCCTACCCCAACATACCAGTTTAACACCGTGACCTTTTCAGGTCATCAAGGGTTCAGCGGCCTCTCTCCATCCCAGCACTCTGCAAAATGGCTCTCCTTTCCTTCCCCTGGAGCGTCTACCACTTCTCACCAAAGACACTGAGGGCCCCTGGCCCACGTGCTCCTGCAGCACCCGGGACCTCCTGCCCCGTGTTGTGTCCACATCCCTCATTCACCATGCACCTACCACGACACTGTCCGCGCTAGCCAGGCTGCACGGGCTTGCCATCTCTGCACGCACATACCCCCACTTCGCCTGGTGGGCAGGTGGTACTGACAAACATTTGTTGCAGAATAAATGTGTATGAGCACTTCCACGACATGCCATTATTTAAGGAGACCAGGGAATTACGTGTGTTTTAATTTTTACTTACTTCTTTATTTTTTGCATCCTACCACCAACCAAGTCAACCCTGCAGACTGACTTTTACCTCCAGCTCTATTACCAGCTAGTTTTAGGATTTAGGGTAAATCCTTTTACTTCAGCATCCTCAACTCTAGTAGGTTTCTGAGGTCCCTCAAACTTCGGGAGGTGGTAATATCTGAGTGAAGTTAAGGGGGCAGAGTTCTGGAAGTGAGCAGACCTGGTTCTAAGTCCCACTGTACCATCTATGAGCTGTGCAGCCCTGCAAGGAGCCTAACTTTCCTGATGTCCAGTTTCCTTGTTACCTGCAAAATTATCCACCTTGCAGGTAGTCTTGACCCGAAACAAAAGGATGTGTGTGAAGTCTATGGAGTAGAGTAGCACTCAGGATGATTCTAGCTCTTATTATTGCCAATGGGGATTCCGTGATGCTACAATAACAGCTCGTGTATAAGGCAATGAACCTTACAAAGTCCTTTCATAGTATTTCTTCTCAACTCTGCCATGAGTTAGGCAGCCCTGGGAGGAGGCTGTGGAGTCTGGTGGTAAAGAGCACAGACTCTGTGGTCAGGGCCTGGGTTTGAATCCTGGCTCTGTTTAAGCTCATCTGAAAAACCATGTCAAAGCTAGTTATCCCTTCCTTCCCTGGGTGGCTGAGAGGGTTGAATGAGATATAAACACATGGAATGTATTTGGCATAGTACCTAACAGAGACAGATGCCCAGAAACCATGATCAAGATGATTTTCATGGCGGTAAGTTTTTCCAAATTAGTCTTACTACAAACACCACAAGGAGTTCCCTTTAAAGCCACAAGATGATTTATTAAAAAGGAAGTAACAGAATCTGGGGCCAGGCCTGGATGCAGCTGTAACCTAGATCCTGCCTTTGTTCCCATGGCTTCAGAGGCTTTAGAAGTACACCCTCCTTACCCCAGTATCTTGTCACCCTGACTGCTTAGGGGCCAGAAGGGACACTCCAGACAATGCCAGAGGAGCTGGGAATCCCAGGCCCTATGGGACAAGGAGTCTTTCGTGCAGTTTGCAAGGGGCTGTCCTTCTAGAAGGCTCTGGCTGAAGAGGCAGCCCAGCCCCGAGAGCTTCCTAGACATGGGGAGAGGAGCTCCGGCTTGGTGGCCCCTGCACAGCTCTCCTGCCAACCCCCCTCTATCAGGCATCTGACCCTACTCCATCCTAAGCAACTCAGCCTCTTTATTTTAAAAAGAAAGGTCTAAAGTATAACTTTTTAAATGACCGGAGCTAACGAGAGACAAAAGAACCTGGGTGCAAACACAGAGATGCAGTGATCATGAATCCTGGTCATCCCAGGGTGAGTGTGCAATAGCGGAGGGGGGAGTACGAAGCAGGGGGAGGATAATTCACTTGGCTTCCCCAGGACTCTAATACTCCAGGCCAGTGGTGTTCAAAATGGAGTGCTTAAGACAAACCAATGGAGTTCGGGAATAAAATATTAGACTTTCTACTGTTATTCCGTTCTTTTTAAATGTCCACTGGGTATACTTTCTAATTCACAACCTTGATGACTACATGCAACAGCACAGAACTGGCTGACATCTACCTGTGCCAGGCCCTTGGGGCTCTACTGGTCAGCAACCCATTTAATCCTCCCGCGATGCTAGGAGATCAGTACTGTCAGCATCCCCATTCGACAGGTGAGGTAACTGCAGCACAGGGATCAAATTACCTGCCCCAGGCATGTGATCATTAAATGGCACAGGCAGGATTCCAACCCGGGCGCTCTGGTCCGGAGCTGCTGTTCTTAGGCCCTTTCCTCAGGGCCACTCATATAAACCTGCACACACATTAGCTAGTATCGGGCACAGGATGGTTTTTGTTGCTGTTAGGGAACATGATGAGAAGTCCAGTCTCATGGCTCTGGGATACACTGCGGGGAGTAGGGGGAAGGGATGGAAGCCCGTCCACCAAGTGCTGTACTTTGGGGGCCCACATTTGCCCCTCCATAATTCCTTTCGATAAGCATTTAACTATGTGCTTTGTCTTGGACCCTATGCAGGTTCCCAAGGATTCAAGAGATAACTGAAATATAGTTCTTATTCCCTAGAGCTCGTGACCTAATTTAGATTGAATTTTGACATTATAATACAACAGAGGAGGTGCTCAATAAATATTTTTTGAACGAGTAAATGATATTCAGTCATACCTTCAAATTTGTTTTCATAAAAGACATGGCTATGTTCTATATTAAAGCAAAGAGGTAAAGGTCAGAGCACCTCCAAGCCATCTTGCCACAAAACAATTTGCTGCCACATTACAAACCCTACGTGCTCCTCTACCATGGTCCCATACAGGGCAACTGAAATACTGACAAACAAGCACACAAACCATACATACACTTAGGGCACATCAAAGAGGAAGGGAAGGTGGGGGGAAAGAAAAGAAGAGGTTGCCAAGAAGCTACAAGATTCATCTAATCAGGATTTAACCTACTTCTAGATCCCAACCTCTGACGAAAGGCATAATATCCAAAACTGCATCGTGATTTAAAACATTTTTTTCAGATAATCGTGTTACAACGTACTCTAGGAACCATCAGATGACGGTGGAGTCTGCGTCACTCTATTCTGCACAGACACTGTAATCTAATTATCACCTTTCCCAGGTCAGGGAGTATGTGTCATTTGCCAGTCCAGGCAACCAACCTCCATGTTAGGCCTCGTTAATATTGCTCTTGGAAAAATTGGAATCTCGAGTTAATGCTGGGAAACAAGGAAAGCCATTCAGAATCCAGCCTTCTGACACAGGGAAGAAACCACAATATCGCATTACATCAAGCCCCAAGGCAGTTTGTTCATGTAGCTCCTTATCTCTGCACTTGCCCATTTTCTACGCCAGCGCACTCCACAACACTGTGCACACACGTATTTCAGAAAGTCATGCTGCTCCAGGAAAGAATAAGTGTGATCTTCTGAGTTGAATTCTAATTCTGAGGGCTGGAAAAACGTTTTTAGGTGCAAAGGGAAAGTGTTTCACCTGTGTAGATAAGTGGAAGACCTGGATAGAACTAAAACATTTTTACATGAAACCACACAAAGTAAGAATTTTTGCTAAGAGTAGCTACAAATGAGAAGATCTTTTGCAGGGATTATGGGTAGAAATGCAGAAAATAATCAAGGTGAATAAAGTTTTATTTTAACAGCAAAATATCAGAATATAGAATACTTATGAACTGCGCTCTTCCACCAAAATAAACAAAATCAAGTCCGGCTAATATCATTCTATATCAGACCTAAGTCTTCCAACGTGTGATGGAGCTTTTAATATCAAATTCATTTCTATGGAATAATTTATATTTCACTCCTATTCTCTACATGCTAAAGCGTCTACAGTTAAACTACGAAGACTTGAGATCATACATTTTAAAAAGCCCATGCCAATATGGACAGCATAACTTAAAAAAATACTACGGAAAACTGAGATGGTCGAAGCATCTGAATTTGTGCTAAACAGATACTCAGACCTGTGGGGCAGCTGCCAGTTGCTGAAAGCACTGAACCGATTCTGTACAACTGCATCTCTTTAAACGACTGAACAGCTTCACAGTCAGATAATCAATTACCCCAAGATCTTGAAGCCCTGATTGGGGGGCATGGACATTCAAGGCATTTGAGCTCATCGCCTCTTTGATGCGTTTATGTCGCGGGACGACTTCCATTTTCCAGGCAGCAACAGCATCACCCCTCTCCCCTGCTTGTTAAAGGCGGACTGCAGACACCACGGGCAAACGCCCCGGGAGAGCACCCATCCCCCGATGGCTGAGCACACGCACACACACACTCCCCAGCCACCATCTCGTCGGTCACTCCTATTGTACCCGACAAGAGGCAGCGAGGCAGCCGGGCACACAGACACAGCAGCCGCCCCTCGGCCGTACACAGAGCTGATGGCTGACATGGCACTTACTGTTGATGAGAAAAAACCATTCCTTCTGTTCAGCGGAAGCGCCAAGTTCCCGGCGGCACCTCCACCTCCCGGGCGGCGGCGGCTCCTCCCCCGGCGGCGGGCCGCTCCATCCCCTGGCTCAGCATCCTAGGCGGCGGCCGCCCTCCCGCAGGCTCGGGCCACAAAGCAGCGCCCCCAGGAACCGAGCCGACCTGACTCTCCGCTCACTGCATGTTTTAACCTCCGTTTTTGCCCTTCTAATAAACAAATATCTCCAGCTCCTTCCTCTCTCGAGCACGCACGCACACACACACGGTCTTTGTTCTGACGCTACAGGATTGCAATCCTGGAGGAAGAAAGTCACAGTGTTATCTTGGCTATGGGTTATTTATGAAGTGCTGTAAACGAGGGAAGAAACATTTAGATTTGGAGCACGGAAAAGAGGATTTCTGTCCTCTTCAAATCAAATTTGTTTCAGGTTTGACCAAAAAAAAAAAAAAAGGCGAAATTGGAAGACCCTGAGTCCAACAGGCATGCCTTCCTTAGAGGGGTGGGGGTGGGGTGGGTGCTGGGGTTTCTGCCCTTTTTAGGCCTGTGCATCCCGGTTTAGGTAAGGCAGAGAGTTCATTGAGTTCATTCCTCTGCTCTTCGCAAAAAAATTCTTATAGTACAAATGGAGTTCCCAACTTTGCAGAGGAAGAATTTGCAATTTTCCTTGTTAGCTCCTCCCGGGGTTTAGCATAATGTCTCTGAGCATTTCTCCATATCCCTAACCCTGGTTTCTCTAGGGGAGCCCAAGTGGCTGTTCACCAGAGCACGCTTGGTTTGTGTCCAGCCCCTTTTAGGCTCATTCTCAGCCTTATTTTAAGACTCGATGATATCAATCGTTTCTCATGGGTCCCTAAAGCCCAACATTTAGTAATTATTACATCCTCACCTGGAAAGACAGCACATTCTAGACCAGCGAAATTAGGAGTGTAGATTTGGAAACACCTCTCCCCAAATGCAACATCTAACTTGTGCCCATGTGCTTAGCTGTTCCTGGGACCTGCTAAATATGGTCTCCCAAAGCCTAGTACACTGGACATGCTGATGCTGCCCAATGCCACCTGCCGCTCCCCCGCCCCCGCCCGGCCCCGGGCACTGGCGGCTGCAGTCTCCTTGAAGAAACTCCCCAACCCTCAGGAAAGCATTCTGCAGGGTCCAGGAACAGTGGCCCCATGCTGCAGAGGTGGAATGATCAGGCTGACTGGAAGGAAAATGCAAGTGGGGAGGCTGACCTCACATCTGGCTCTCTCCGCGCTAACATTTCTAAATCCTTCCAGTCCTGCTGGATCAGGCCACAGCAAGTCAACTCTATGACTAGCAGCATTGTTTGGTCTCCCAAAATAACCTTGAGAAAATACAGATAAAAAGAGAGAAACGAAAAACTTTATCAATTTAGAAAGGCACACATCTCCCTGCCCATTCTGCAAAGGATGGAAAAACAATCCCAACACACAGTTGCCATGGTAATAACTGCTGAGTTTAAATGACAACATTTTAATTGCTACTATTATACAACAGGTGGGCTTTTCACATTGGTAGGTGAAATGTGAAAATTATGCTTAGTTAAAAAGTTTCTTTTCATGGACTTGATCCTTTTGATGGTGAGATAACTATCTAGTCTAGTATGGGAGCATATCTGAGTAAGTCCCTCCTTCAAACATTGGCCTAACAGTGCCAAGTCTGTTAATGATGCTACCATCAAGAGAAATGAAGGAGAAAGGTAAAAATACTGATGACATTTTTCCTTAAGAAAGAGAAAAAAACCCATGTTCCTTTTTCTGTAATGAACATCAGAAAATTAAGTAAGCAAAAAGAAAGTTAAAATCACCAACGATGCCAACACCAACAGATAACCGATGTAAACATTTTGCGGTCTGTCTTTCCACTTAGCCCTCCCATCTGTCTTAGGCACTGACAGCTCTGACCAGATCATTCACACACACACTGCCAGAAAGAGTCTTTACAAAGAGCCTCCACTCCCGTTGACCCCTTGGCCCCATGTCTCTGAAGAGGCTCCACAACCAGCCAGAGTGACTTACCAAAGACACAGACTGACTTGTGGCCACAGGGCTCCTGCTTCATAGGACAAGGCAAAAGCTTTGATTAATGAATAAGGAAGGGGTTACGGGAAACAAAAGGAGATGGATTTTTAGGGTATTCAACTATTGGATTTCTGAAGCCAAAGCAGACACAGGTGAGAAGTATTAGACTGAGTCTTCCTCTGGCATGAGTCCCACCGAGGGCAGGATGCTGGAGAGGTGTGGGGGCAGGACCCTTTTTTTCAGAACTTTGGTCTGTGCTGGCTGAAGCAAGTCAATTTGGTGTCTTTCGTCCCTCATCCAATATTCTGTGCCCAAAGTGTTCCCACTAATAGGTAGCCCAGCTACCTCCAAAATAGAGGACCACACATGGTGGTAGTTCTGAAAACTTCTGTAATTTAGTTGTCTCTCCTGCATTCACATTTTGCTGGGTCCGTTTTCAAAGATATTATCTAAGAAAGTATGGGGAAGGAGGAACTAATAGCTATAATTATTTTAAACAAAAAATTTTGAAAAGATTTAAAAAAAAATTATTTTATTTATTTGAGAGAGAGAGAGCGTGTGCGCACGTGTGTCCTTGAGTTGAGTTGCGGGGGGCAGGAGCAGAGAGAGAGGGACAACCCGACTCCATGCTGAATGTAGAGCTCAACGATGTGGGGCTCGATCCAATAACCCTGATATCATGACCTGAGCCGAAATCAAGAGTCTGCTGCTCAACGGACTGAGCCACCCAGGCGCCCCTTTAAATATTGTATTTTTGGGGTACCTGGCTAACTCAGTCAGTTGAGTATCTGACTTTGGCTTAGGTCATGATCCCAGGGTCCTCGTGGGGCTCCCTGCTCAGTGGGGAGCTTGCTTCTCTCTCTCCTCTGCCACTCCCCCTGCTTGTGGCTCACTTGTTCTCTCTGTGTGAAATAAATAATATCTCTTAAAAAAAATTAAAAGATTTAATTTTTAAGGGGCGCCTGGGTGGCTCAGTCGTTAAGCGTCTGGCCTT
>NC_048231.1:6170010-6180002 GCF_002007445.2 Ailuropoda melanoleuca | reverse complement strand
GGGGGGTAATCAGAAGGGGGAATGAAACATGAGAGACTATGGACTATGAGAAACAAACTGAAGACTTCAGAGGGGAGGGGGTGGGGGAATGGGATAGACTGGTGATGGGTAGTAAGGAGGGCACGTATTGCATGGTGCACTGGGTGTTATACGCAACTAATGAATCATCGAACTTTACATCAGATACCAGGGATGTACTGTATGATGACTAACATAATATAATAAAAAAACATTTAAAAAAAAGATATACCACTTTGATTAGTTGATGGGCATTTCCCAACTTCTGGTTGTTACAGATAAGGCTGCTATGAAAATTTGTATGTAAGTTTTTGTGTGAACGTATGTGTTTCTTTCTCTAGGAGTGAATCATATGGTAACTCAGTATTTAACCATTGAGGGACTGCCAAACTGTTTTTCAAAGTAGCTGCCCCATTTAATATTCCCACTAGCAATGTATGAGTGTTTTAGCTTGTACATACCCTAACCAATACTTATTTCTTTAAAGATTTATTTATTTTTAGGGGTGGGCAGGGGCAGAGAAAGAGAGAGAACCCCGAGGAGACTCCCTGCTGAATTGGGAGCCCGACGTGGAGCTCGATCTCACAACCCTGAGATCATGACCTGAGCCGAAACCAAGAGTCGGACGCTCAACCGACTGAACCACCGGGCACCCCTCCAGCCAATACTTATTATTTGTCTTTTTGATTATAGCCATCCTAGTGTGAAGCAATATCTCATTTTGATTTGCATTTCTCTCATGACTAGTGATGCTAAGCATTTTCCATGTGCTTGTTGCCCTTTTTTTTTGGAGTCATAAATATTAAAATATTTTGTACATTTCTTAATTGAGTTGTCTTTTGTTGTTAAGAGTTCTTCATATATTCTGGATACTAGATGTTTATCTATCTATCTATCATCTATCTATCTATCTATCTATCTATCTATCTATCATCAATCTATCTATCTATATGATATATAACTTGAAAATACTTTCTCCCATTCTGTGGCTTGTCTTTTCATTTCTTTGATGGAGTTCTTCAAAGCTCAAAGGTTTTAATTTTGATGAAGTTCAATGATCTACTTTTTCTCTTATAGTTTGTACTTTTGGCATTTTATTTAAGTAAACATTACCTCGGGGCGCCTGGGTGGCACAGCGGTTAAGCATCTGCCTTCGGCTCAGGGCGTGATCCTGACATTATGGGATCGAGCCCCACATCAGACTCCTCCGCTGGGAGCCTGCTTCTTCCTCTCCCACTCCCCCTGCTTGTGTTCCCTCTCTCGCTGGCTGTCTCTATCTCTGTCGAATAAATAAATAAAATCTTTAAAAAAAAAAGAGAGAAAACATTACCTCACTCAAGGTCACAAAGATGCTCATCTAGGTTTTCTACTAAAAGTTTGTTCATAGTTTTAGCTCTTACATTTAAGCTGATGATCATTTTTTGGTTAATTTTTATAAATGGTGTGAGATTCAACTTCATTTCTGTGGATGGTAGGAGTTCAGCTTCATTCTTTTGCATGTGTTTATCCAGTTATTCCCAGCACCATTGCCAAAGACCAAGTGACCATAAATGTGAGGATTTATTTCTGGATTCTCAATGTTATTCCGTTGATCTATATGTCTATGCTTATGTCAGCAACACATTATTTTGATTACTGTAGCTTTCGTTAAGTTTTGAAATTGGGGAGTGTGAGTCCTCCAAATCTGTTATTCTTTTTCAAGATTGTTTTGGCCATTCTGGGTCTCCTGCATTTCCATATGAGTTTTTGGATTAGCTTGCCTAATTCTGCAAAAAATGGCAGCTGAGATTTTTTATAAGAATTGCATCTAACCTGTAGATCGATTCAAGGAATACTCCCATCTGAACAACATTAAGTATTCCAACCACGAATATGGATGTGTTTCCATTTGTTTAGGTCTTCTTTCTTTCAGTGATGTGTTGTAGTTTCATTGTATAAGTCTTTCACTTCTTTTTAAAAATTTATTCCTAAGTATGTTATGCTTTTTGATGCCATTGTGAATGGTATTTTCAAACTGTAATTTCTGAGTTTTTACTGACAGCATATAGAAATACAATTGATTTTTGTATATTGATTGTGTGTCCTACAACCTTGCTAAACATATTTATTAGTTTCAGTATTTTTTTGATAGATAAAACAGGATCTTCCCCATGACAGGTCACATCATCTACGTTAAAGACAGATTAACTTCTCTCTGTCCAAACTTAATGCCTTTTTTTTTTTTTTTGGTCTTATTGCACTGGATAGAAACTTCAGTGCCATGTTGGATAGATGTAATGAAAGTAGACATCCATGTCTTATTCCTGATCTTAGAGCGAAAGTTTTTCACCATTAAGGGTATTGTTAGCTATAGTTCTATTCATCAAATGTCCTTTATCAGGTTGAGAAAGTTTCCTTCTTTTCTTAATTTTTCCGAGAGCTTATCTTTTATATCTATTGAAATGATCATGTGGTTTTTATGTTTTATTGTATTAATGTTTTATTACATTCGTGACTTTTCTATGCTAGACCAACCTTGCCTTCCTGGGATAAATCCCATTTGGTCATGGTGTATAAATAATCCATTACCATGTTGCTGGGTTTGACTTGTTAGTATTTTCTTGAGAATTTTTGCATCTGTATTAATAAAAGATGTGATGTTGGCCTGTAGTTTTCTTTCCTTGTGGTATCTTTGTCTGGTCTTGATATCAGAGAAATACTAGCTTTATAACATGAGTTAGGAAGTGTTCCCTCCTCTTCTATTTTTTGGAAGACTTTGTGAAAGATAGGTGTTAATTCTTCTTTAAAGATTTGGTAGAATTCAGCGTTGATGCCATCTGGGCCTGGACTTTTATTTATGGGAAGATTTTTTTATTACTAATATGCTCTCTCCAATAGGTATAAGTCTATTTAAATTTTCTTCTTCTTTTATTAGTTTTGTCCTTTTAGGAATTTGTGTATTTCATGTAAGTTATCTAATTTGTTGGGATACTATTCCCTTATAATCGTTTTATCTGTATGGTCACTAGTCCCCTCTTTCATTCCTGATTTTAATAGTTTGAGACTTCTTTTTTGCTTGGTTAAGCTACCTAAGAGTTTGTCAATTTTGTTCATCTTTTCAAGAAACCGGTTTTTGGTTTCATTGGATTTAAATATATTTTTTATTCTCTTTTTCATTTATATCTACTCCTTTTGTTTCCTTTCTTCTGTTTGCCTTAAGTTTAGTTTGCTCTCCTATTTTAGTTTCCTAAAGTGGAAAGTTAGTTTATTGATTTAACAACTCTCATTTCCCTCCTTCCTTCCTTCCTGTCTTTCTTTCCTTTTTTAAGTAGGGTCCATGCCCAGCGTGGAGCCTAATGTGGGGCTTGAACTCACAACCCTGAGATCAAGAGTTGGATGCTTAACAGACTGAGCCACCCAGGCGACTCCTTTTCTCCTTTTTAATACAGGTGTTTACAATTATACATTTCCATCTAAGCACTGCTCTGTGTCTGTGTTGGGGTATGTTTTGAATGCTCCAGCATGCAGTTTATTTATTTATTTTTTTTAAAGATTTTATTTATTTGACAGAGAGAGACACAGCGAGAGAGGGAACACAAGCAGGGGGAGTGGGAGAGGAAGAAGCAGGCTCCCAGCGGAGCAGAGAGCCTGATGCTGGGCTCGATCCCAGGACTCTGGGATCACGCCCTGGGCCGAAGGCAGATGCTTAATGACTGAGCCACCCAGGCGCCCCCCCCCCCAGCATGCAGTTTAAATTGTGCTTTTGTCTTCACTTCTTGATTGTGCAGAGCCCCAAGGCCAGTCAGAGGTGAGGAGCCAGGGCCTTCTTAGGTCTTTGCTCAGCACAGGAAGAGCACTGGAGGTGCACATGTCTTTCTAGGTTCCCAGGAATATTTTGGAGCTTTGCAAAGCCCCACATGGACACCTCATGCCACATTTTTTCTCTTTAAATTTTTTTTTTTTTTTTTTTTGGTCAGCCTCTTATTATCTCCACCTGGTATCACTGCCTCGTGTATCTGCAATGTTAAACAATTGCCACTACTTCTTTCTGACACATGTCCTAAGGATAGGGCTATTCAAACAAAGTGAGCTCTGAGTCAGGTCTAATAAAGTCAACCCTGGGGAATGGAACTTTACAAGGAGCTTAAGGTAAGTCATATA
This sequence comes from Ailuropoda melanoleuca, assembly GCF_002007445.2. Taxonomy (NCBI): domain Eukaryota; kingdom Metazoa; phylum Chordata; class Mammalia; order Carnivora; family Ursidae; genus Ailuropoda; species Ailuropoda melanoleuca. Next base: position 6,175,844 of record NC_048231.1, on the reverse strand, counting down.
GTGACAATTCCCTGGGGATGGAACAACTGGGGAGTTTCAGATCCGTTCTGCTCTTTCCCACCAGTGACAACTAGGCTTTTGGTTTTTACAACTATCATAGTTGTGAGTTTGCTGATTTTTAAGTCTACACGGGAAATGGGGAGGGGGATGGGAACAGGGCAAGCTAAAAGCCACAAAGCTTGCTGTTCTTACTGATATTCAACTGTTTCTCTTGAATAAATGAGTCTGAAATACAGCAATTCTATTGTTAATTTCCATAGCTCTGAATAAGTTGAATAATTTTTATGAGTGTTCTCTTGCTTTTACGGGTGAGCAGATTTTCATAGATTCTTATTCTGCCATTCTGGAAATGCTTCTACATAAGTGCATTTTGAGATTTCCATATTTATACAGAGTGTTTGGGGGGGGCTATATTTTATTGTTGACCTTTCATTTAATTGTATTTTGGTTATGTGCCAAGTTTTAAATCGTAAAAGCCAGATTAAAAGCCAAAGAGATCTATCAGAGAAATTAAGAAAACAATCCAATTTACAATTGCATTAAAAAAGATAAAACACCTAGGAATAAATTTAACCAAGGAGGTGAAAGATGTATACACTGAAAACTCTAAGACATTGATGAAAGAAATTCAAGAAGACACAAATAAATGAAAAGATATTCTATGCACATGGATTAGAAAAACTGATAATGTTAAAATGTCCATACTACCCAAAGCAATCTGTAGATTCAATGTAATCTTTATCTAAATCCCAATGGCATTTTTCACAGAAATAAAACAATCTTAAAATTCATGTGTAACTGCAAAAGACTTTGAATAGCCAAAGCAATCTTGAGAAAGAAGAACAAAGCTGGAAGCATTATCCTTCCTAATTCCAAACTATATTACAAAGCTATAGTAACCAAAACAGTATGGTATTGGCATAAAAGCAGACATACAGATCAATGAACAGAATCGAGAGCCCAGAAATAAATACACACATGCATGGTTCATTAATTTATGACAAGGGAGCCAAGAATATACAATAGGGAAAGGAAAGTCTCTTCAACAAGTGGTGTTGGGAAAACTAGACAGCCATATGCGAAAGAATGAAACTGGACCCACTATCTTACACCATACACAAGATTAACTCAAAATGGATTAAAGTCATAAATCTTGAATTTTAAGACTTAAAAACATAAACTCCTAGAAGACATAGGCAGTAAGCTCTTTGACATCAGTCTTGGCACAACTGATTTCCATATAATGATCTTGCAACCTGGTGCCTTGCTAAACTTACTTTTTAGTTCTAGCTTTTTTTTTTTTTTGGTAATCCCAAAGGATTTTATTATTATTTTTAAAGATTCATCTATTTATTTGAGAGAGACAGAGCATGTATGCATGCGCAAGTGGAGGGGGGGCAGAGGGAAAGTGAGAGAGATCCTCAAGCAGACTCCACAGTGAGCAGGGAGGCTGACACAGCCAACCCCAGGGCCCTGAGATCATGACCTGAGCTGTAACCAAGGGTCAACACAACCGACTAAGCCACCCAGGCACCTCCCAAAGGATTTTCTATTTGGATAATAATGTTGTCTGAGTCTAAAGACAGTTTCATAATTTCTTTTACAAGTTGAATGTTCTTTTATTTCTTTTCTTGCCTTAAGGCACTGGCTAGAACTCCCAGTACAAGACTGAAAAAGTTGGTGAGAGTAGCTACCCTTACCTTGTTTTAGAACTTAGAAAAAAGGGGCGCCTGGGTGGCACAGCGGTTAAGCGTCTGCCTTCGGCTCAGGGCGTGATCCCGGCATTATGGGATCGAGCCCCACATCGGGCTCCTCCGCTAGGAGCCTGCTTCTTCCTCTCCCACTTCCCCTGCTTGTGTTCCCTCTCTCGCTGGCTGTCTCTATCTCTGTCGAATAAATAAATAAAATCTTTAAAAAAAAAAAAAAAAAAGAACTTAGAAAAAAAAACATTCATTCTTATACCAGTAAGTATATTAGCTGTATGTTTTATGTAGCTGCTCTTTATCGGGTTGAGACAACTATCTTTTATTCCTAATTTGCTAAGAGTTTATTTTTAATCTGAAATGGATGTTGGATTTTATTAAATTTTTTTAGATATATAGAGAGATCATCATATATTTTTTTCTTTTGGGTCTGTTAATATGGTTAATTACATTGGCTTACTACATTGATTGTAATTTAAAAGATATCTCAATTTGTACTTCAATTATACTTCAGTTTAAGCACTCATTTTAAGTGTTCAATATCCCCATGTGGATAGAGGCTAATGTATTAGGTGGTGCAATGCTCTGTGTTCTTAGTCACTCTGCTATGCTACTTTCTACAGCAATTACCCGAAAAGCACCTCAGCCAGACATCTTCCATTCAGGGAACAGAAAACACACAATGTGAAACTTAACAGCTGCTGCGTTAGAAATTATTCTAAGTAACAGATCATAAAACCAATATCCAAGGAGCTGATGTCATACACATGCCTATGAAAAAAAAGAGAGAACCCAGGATACTAGTGCTCTTTTCATTACATACTCTGCTACTCAAGCATTTTAGAAGAAAAAAAAACAAAACACTAGAAAATAATTTCTCCATGATAGACCAAGACTTGAGAAAACATTAAATAACCTAGCAAAATGCAGAAACTCTTTTTTTTTTAAAGAGTATTTATTTATTTATTTATTTGGGAGACCATAATGAGCAGAGATAGGGCAGAGGGAGAAGCACACTCCCCGCTGAGCAGGAGCCCAATGCAGAGCAGATGCTTAACCCACAGAGCCACCCAGGCGCCCCAGAAACTCTTTTTAAGAGGCAGAGTGAAGCATGGGGCACCTGGGTGGCTCAGTCAGTTAAGTGTCTCACTCTTGGTTTTGGCTCAGGTCATGATCTCTGGGTTGTGAGATCAAGCTCCATGTGGGGCTCCTCATTCACTGGGGAGTCTGCTTGGAAGATTCTCTCCCTCTTCCCCTCTCCACCTCTAAAAATAAATAAATATCTGTAAAAAAAAAAAAAAAAAAAAAAAAGGCAGAGCAAAGCAGAATAAAAATGCCCAAAATCCCTTTCTGGGCCAAAAATAAGCCTGGAGCTTTGGCCTGGGTTAGGGTGATAACCTGTATTTTATGGACATGGGAACAATCAGGAACCAAAGTCTAAGTTTTGGCCAAGAAAACAAAGGTAGTCTGGAACTGTCAATCCAGGGGCACAGACAAAGAACAAGATCTGAAATAAATGATCATCAGAAGTGTTTAGATCACCTAAGCAAAATGGCTTATGGTGTGGAAACAAGATTTCTGCTCGAAAGCAAGAGTTTACATGGGGTAAAAGAGCCTTTCACAAGGATCATGACTGTGTGAGGGACACATTCGGGGGTACGTTCATTGAGACGCATAAAGCTCTTAGACTTCATTGCATGCCTGCTGAGATTATTAAAGAAGAAACAGAAAAATCTATTTGTAGCCCTGAACATTACCTAAGCACACCATCAAATGTGGATTCTTCCCACTTTGTTTTAACTTCATCACATGGCTGCAGCTAATTGACTCTCACTGGAAAATCTAGCTTCACACCAGGACCAGGGACCACTTTTGTCCTCTGTTATGAGAAATTTAAGGAATTCTAATTCAATAGTTCAAGTGACATCTTAGCTGCTAACAGGGCTTTGCTCCGTTCTTCCAGGGCTTGAGTTATTCTGCTCTGTTCTTACAATTAAGGATAACTCCAAAGTCCAAAAGACCTAAATCCATTGCCCATTTTCAGATCTCTCTTGCTTTGACTTGCTCATATTTCTTGTCTCTATCCACCCATGGTGAGAAGGTGTTACAATTTGAATTTTTAGTTTTTGTTATGTATTTAAGACTACCCATCTTTTTTTAAATTAATTTATTTATTTGAGAGAGAGAGAGAGCACAAGTGAAAAGGGGAGAGGGAGAGAGAATCCCAAGTGGACTCTGAGCTCAGCACAGCCCAACCTGGGGCTCTATCTCACGACCCTAAGATCATGACTGGAGCTGGGACCAAGAGTCCCACACTCAACCAACTGTGCCACCCAGGCCTCCAAGACTAGCCATCTTTTTAATTTGTTTATGTGTCAGTTTTAGTAGGTTTTTAATCAAATAGTTTGTGCTTTTAATCTAAACTGTCAACTTTTATTGACACACAATTATTCATATATTTTTTAAAGATTTTATTTATTTATTTGACAGAGAGAGACAGCCAGCGAGAGAGGGAACACAAGCAGGGGGAGTGGGAGAGGAAGAAGCAGGCTCACAGCGGAGGAGCCTGATGTGGGGCTCGATCCCAGAACGCCGGGATCATGCCCTGAGCTGAAGGCAGACGCTTAACGACTGCGCCACCCAGGCGCCCTATTCATGTTTTATTGTCCTTTCAATGTCTATAAGATTTATGAAATATCCAATTTTATTTCAGCCATTGATAATTTTTGCTTTTATTTTTGTTACTGGCTTTACTAGGGATTTATCAGTTTTATTAATTCTTCCAAAGAACTGACTTTTGGCTTTGTTAATTTTTTTTCAAGTGCATTCCTATCTTCTAATTCATTAATTTCTGGTCTTAAGTGTATTTCTTTTCTTCTACCTTTTTCAGTTTAATTTGCTATTTTTTAAAATAGACCATTGATATGGAGACTTAAATAATTTGACTTTCAACTTTTTTTTTAATACTCAGCCACCCAGGCACCCCAAATTACTATATTTTTAGTTTTTTTTAATTGAAGTAATCTCTACACCCCACATGGACTTGAACTCATGACCCCGAGATCAAGAGTAGCATGCCCTTCCAACTGAACAGCCAGATGACCCTTCAGGCACATTATTTATCATAGCTTCAAAAAATACACAAAGCAAAAATTGACAGAACTATAAAGAGATATAGCTAAATCTACAAAGATAGAGATTTCAACCCCTATCTCTCAGTAACAAATAAAACAAGCAGACGAAAAATTCGTGTATAGAAGATTTGTACAACATAATTTATCAACTTGACCTATTCAGCCTATGTAGACAGCAACCCCTGACTACTGCAGAATACATATTTTTCTCAAGGGTACATAGAACGCTTACCATAACAGACTACATGCAGGGCCATAAAGCAAGTCTTTATAAAGGACTGATTTTGTCATCCAAAATATTTTCTCTAACCACAATGAAATTAAAGTAAATATCAAGAAAATAATTTTTTTTTAAAATGGGGGGGTAGCGCCTGGGTGGCTCAGTCAGTTAAGCGTCTGCCTTCAGCTCAGGTCATGATTTCAGGGTCCTGGGACTGAGCCCTGTGTTGGGCTCTCTGCTCAGCAGGGAGTCGGCTTCTCCCGCCCACTCTCCCTCTGTGCTCTCCCTCTCTGTCACTCTCTAAAAAAAAAAAAAACAAAAACTTTTTTTTTTAAAGATTTTATTTATTTATTTGATAGAGATAGAGACAGCCAGTGAGAGAAGGAACACAAGCAGGGGGAGTGGGAGAGGAAGAAGCAGGCTCATAGCAGAGGAGCCTGATGTGGGGCTCGATCCCATAACGCCGGGATCACGCCCTGAGCCGAAGGCAGGCGCCCAACCGCTGTGCCACCCAGGCGCCCCCAAAAAAAAAATCTTAAAAAAAAATTTTTTTTTTTAAGTAAACTCTATGCTCAATGTTGGGCTTGAACTTATGACCCTAAGAACTTACGACCCTGGGGCGCCTGGGTGGCACAGCGGTTAAGTGTCTGCCTTCGGCTCAGGGCGTGATCCCAGCGTTCTGGGGATCGAGCCCCACATCAGGCTCCTCCGCTGTGAGCCTGCTTCTTCCTCTCCCACTCCCCCTGCTTGTGTTCCCTCTCTCGCTGAGATCGGAAG
>NC_048231.1:6144001-6169942 GCF_002007445.2 Ailuropoda melanoleuca | reverse complement strand
AAAAAAAAAAAAAAAAAAGAACTTACGACCCTGAGTTGCATGCTCTACCAACTGAGCCAGCTAAGCACCCTAGAACAATAAGTTTTAAATACCCAAATTTTTGGAAATTGGGGACGGTATGTCCAAAAACTTCACAGATGAAAGAAGAAAACGCAGTGAAAATTTTTAGATATTTTGAAATAAATATAATAAAAGCATAACAATTTGTGAGATACAGTTAAAATGGTGCTTAGAAAATTTGGCACTTGGGGCACCTGAGTGGCTCAGTTGGCTAAGCATCCAACTCTTGATCTCAGCTTAGGTCTTGACCTCAGCGTCATGAGTTCAAGCCCTACGTTGGGCTCCATGCTGGTGTGGAGCCTACTTTAAAAAAAAAAAAAAAAAAGGTAGGATTTATGGAGAGAGTGGCTCCTTTTCCAGGGCTTAACTTCCTTCTCAGTTTAATGAGCCCACGTGGTACCAGTTAGCATATATCAAGAATAGCCACTGTTTTCTGTACCCCTGCCCCTGCCCCCTTCCCCGCCCCCCCTTTCCTTCTCTTGCTTGTTTTGGAAAGCACTGATAGCCTTCGACTCTTCTCTGTGTAGCATATGTGACAGATCCTACTGTGCTTCCATCTGTTCTATTTCAATATAACTTCAGGCATAGGGAAATATTCGAGGGCTCAAAAACAATACACTGGTGGGTTCCATTTCATTTATAAATACAATGGGGAAAGGAAAACAAGGAAAAATTCTGACTTATCTTTTAATTCCATGAATAAAGAAATGCTTAGTGTTATAATTTTACACTGAAATAGGATTATACCGTCTTGAGGACCTGAATCACAGAAGGGGCTGGGATGCGGAAGCAGGAAAGAATATTGGAGAGGTGTTCTAACTCCCTTCCATCCTCAGAAGAAAGCTGGTCCTGCGTTGGAAACAGGACACAGGTCATGAAGAGTTAAAGGCCAAATCGAAAGAAACTCTTCCCCCGCAACGAACAAACTAACAGAAAATGTTAAAGTTACTTTCTATACTGGGCTTTGTAACCTGTCATTCCTCAGCAGGCTTTGGATGGCCAAATCCTAAATTCTGTATAACAGATTCCTTCCTGATTTCTCTCGAAAGGAAATTATCTTGAAATAAGATCAGTCTGGGTCATCTGGTGGTATCTTCTTCTCTGTTAGAGAAAAAGAAGGAAAAATGCCGTTCCACGGTAAAAAAAAAAAAAAATTTTTACGACAGGTTACAAAAGTGCAAGACCGTGTTCATTTTTCAAGAACAATGGCGACATCTAGTGGGCAAAATGCTTCAGCAATTTACCAAGGAGAGAGAGAAACATTTTCTATTTCTGTTGTAAAGAAAAAAATATGTTTCTAAAAATTTCTTGTCCCTCAGTACATGTTTTCTTAATATGCATTAATACAGGTCAGTGGCCACTGATAAAGGAAGTTTCCCACAAGTACACTAAAATGGCGCTCAGTGACTTGTGTGAGCAGGGCCTAATATCACAGATATTAGGTAATACTCTGCATCCACAAAACTTGTCTTAACATGGGAACAAGATCTGTTCCTAGCCACCTTTCTTCCCTCCATCAGAACTCTGAGGAGGTGTTCGGACAATAGCCACACTTAGGGGAAGGCTCTGATCATACCCCTTAAAGGTAGTTAGGAGATAATAGTGAAATAATATCTGTTAAAGACCAGGGTTGGAGTCTGGTTAGTATCCAGCATGGGAGAAGATTATTAAAGTCAGATTTCTAGGTAAGATCTGTGTCTGCAGAAAAGGAGCTTCTCCATTCTATATTTTAATATACTAAGCTAGATCACATGTAACTAAATAGCCAACTAAATACAGCCATCGATAAATTCCAAATCGTTCTTTGATCTCTTTTAGGTTTAGTCTGGCTAAGGAGTTTTAGAGAACTCCCCTACCCTTCACTAGAAGACATGATTGGTTCTAATGTATAAAAGGACACTTGAGCCTGACGACTAAAGAAAGCTCCCCACTGTTCAGTGTCTACTAAAGCAAGGCATGATGCTAAGATTTTATATACATTAACTCATATCTTGTCTAATACACACAATCCTGGTGTGTATGCATTATTAAATCCATTTTTATAGATAAGAAAAATGAGGCTCCAAACAAGTTACAGAACTTAAGTAGCAGAGTCAGAGAGCAAATCTCAGTGATTTCAATTCTAAAGCCCATTATCTTTTCAGGATATACCTTGCCTCCTGCCATAAAAGTGGAAGGAAAAGAAAATGGAAGCCATTCTTCTTCATTAGTGTCTAGGACACTGATAAAGCACATTTACTATTATCCTACAACGGAAAAATAACACATTTCCTCCCCTGCTTTGTACTGTCGAATTTGGCATATTGTATGTTTTTCAGCTTCAGGAGAAGAAATTTGCCACGATGCTGCTCCTGATTAGATCTTTAAAAATACCATAAAATTTGATTTATATTAGCAGAGAGGTGAGAGCATGGTTACTAGAGCCAACTGCTTAAATATGAACCCTGGCTCACCTATTTACTTGCTGCACAAACTTGAACAGCTACTTAACTTCTCTGGGCATCAGTTTCCTCGTTTGCACATGGGATTCTAGTATCAATTTTTGTCTATGAAATAATAGGCTGTTGTGAGTATTGAGTAGAGCGCTTAGCGCAGTGGCTTGCACTGAACAAAGGCTCAGTATCATCCTTATTGTTGGAATTGTTTCTATGTTAAAAAGTGACAAGTTATTGAATTTCTTTATTTTTAAACACTTTATTGAAGTGTAATTCACATAACATAAAATTCACCCATTTAAACAGTACAATTCAATGATTTTTAGTAAATGTACTGACCTATGCAGTAAACACTATTCAGTCCTAGGACATTTCCATCGCCCCAAAAAGTTCCCTTGGGTCCATTTATAGGTAATCCCCACTGCCATCCACAGCCCTAACCAATCACAGATCTGCTTTTTGTCTCTATAAATTTGCCTTTTCTAAACATTTCATGTAAATGGAATCATACAATATATAGTCTCTCTGTAGTATATATTAGTAGCTAGCTCCTTTTAATTGCTGAATAGTATTCCGTTGTATGGACATGGACAATGTATTCAACAGCTGGTCGATGTTTGAGTTGTGTCCACGTTTTGGCTATGCTGAATGATGCTGCTATGAACATTCACACGCTAGTCTTTGTGTGGACAGATGCCTTCTGTTCTCTTGGGTAAGCTTCAGGAGTGAGATTTTTGGATCATACAGTAAATCTGTTTAACTTTTTAAGTAACTGCCAAATTGTCTTCCAAAGTGGCCACACCATTTTACATTCCACCAGGAATGTATGGATTACCCTTTCTCCACATCCTAACACTCGGCATGGGCTGTCTTTTTCATAGCCATTCTAGTTAGCAGGTAGCAGTATCTCGTTGTGGTTTTAATTTGCATTTCCCTAATGGTTCATGATGTTGAACACCTTTTTTAAAGATTTTTTATTTATTTATTTGACAGAGATAGAGACAGCCAGCGAGAGAGGGAACACAAGCAGGGGGAGTGGGAGGGGAAGAAGCAGGCTCATAGCGGAGGAGCCTGATGTGGGGCTCGATCCCACAACGCCGGGATCACGCCCTGAGCCGAAGGCAGACACTTAACCGCTGTGCCACCCAGGGGCCCCGATGTTGAACACCTTTTTGTGAGTGTATTAGTCACTTATATATATCCTTGAGTGAAATACCTACTCTTCTATTCATTTTTTAATTGAGTTGTTTGGCCTCTTTTTAATGATTGCAGAATCAATATGGAATGTTTCTCTATTTATTTAGATTTTTAATTTTTCTCTGTAACATTTTGTAGTTTTTAGTGTATCATACTTGCATTTCCTTTGTTGATTTTTCCTAAGTATTTTTATTCTTTTTGAAGTCCTAGTAAATGGCATCATTCACTTTTAGATGTTCATTGTTAATATGTAGAAATATAATTGATTTTTGTATTATATCCTATAACCTCAATAGATTCATTATTCTAATAATTATTTTTATGGATTTGTTAAGGTTTTCTATGTATAAGTTTATATCATTTACAAATAAAGACAGTTTAGTTTTTCACTTCCAATCCGACTGACATTTATTTATTTATTTATTTGGTCACCTGATTGCAGTGGCCAGAATCTCCAGTTAAATCTTGAATAGAAAGTGGTGGGAACAGATATCCTTGTCTTATTCCCTATCTTAGCGGGGCACAAAATCAGCCTTTCACCATTAGGTATGTTATATGCAGGTTTTTTGTAGATGCTTGTTATCAGATCAAGGAAGTTCCCTTCTTTTTATTAGTTGAGAGTTTGTTTTTGTTTTTGTTGGTTTTTAAAAATTCATAGTGGATTCTGGATTTTGCCAAATGCCTTTGCTATGTTTATTGAAGTCATCAGAACTTCCCCCTTATTATATTAGTGTGATGTGTTACATTTATTGACTTTTGGATGTTAAACTAACCTTACATTCCTGGGGGAAACTCAGTTGGCCATAGTGCATAATGTTATTCATATGTTGCTAGATTTGGTTTGCTAATATTTGGTTGTGAATTTTTTTGGTCTACATTCATGACAGATATTGGTTTGTACTTTACTTGTTGTGTCCTGTCTGACTCTGGTGTCAAGCAATTGCCAGACTGAGAATGGGGGAAATATTCCCCCAACTCTTCCATTTTTTGGAAGAGTTTGGGAAGGACTGATATTAATTCTTCTTTAAATTTTTGATAGAGGGGCACCTAGCTAGCTCAGTCAGAAGCGCCTGTGACTCTTGATCTCAGGGTCATGAGTTGGAGCCACACAACAGGTATAGAGACTACTTAAAAAAACAATAACTTAAAAAAACATGTTTGATAGAATTTACCAGTGAAAGCATTTGGACAGGTTTTTCTTTGTGGGAAGTTGTTGTGGTTTTTTTGTTTTTGTTTTTACTAATTTAATATCTTTACCTGTTACAGATCTATTCAGATTTTATGTCTGTTCTTTTTTTTAAAAAATATTTTATTAAAAATAAATAAATAATTTATTTTTTATTATTTATTTGAGAGAGAGGGTGTGTGTGCGCACAAGCAGTGGGGAGGGGCAGATGGAGAGGGAGAAGCAAACTCCCTGCTAAGCAGGGAGCCTGACTCAGGACCCTGAGATCACGGCTTGAGCAGAAGGCGGACACTTAACTAACTGAGCCACCCAGGCACATTTTTCTGTCTCTTCTTGAGTCAGTTTTGGTAGTTGTGTCTTTCTAGGAATTTCTGCATTTCACCTAGGTTATCTAATTTGTTGCCACAATGCTTTCCATCATATTTGTGTAAGATCTTTTTATCCCTGTAGTGTGAGTGGTTATGTTCCATCTTTTTCTACTGGTTTTAGTAATCTGTATCATCTCTCTTTTTTTTTGGTCAGTCTAGCTAAAAGCTTGTCAATTTTGTTGATTTTCTCAAAGAATCAAATTTTAGTTTTATTGACTGTCTCTTTACTGTTGTTTTTTTTCTCTCTCATTTATTTCTTCTCTAATCTTTTTTTATTTCCTTCCTCCTGCTTGGTTTGAGTTTGATTTACTCTTCTTTAATTTTTTTTTAGTTTGACTTTTATATTTCTAGATTTTTTAAGGAGGAAACTTGGGTTATTGATTTTGAGATTGTTCTTCTTTTCTAGTAGAGACGTAGATGTGTATAAATTTCCCTGTGCTTAAGCTGCATCTCATAAATTGTGATGCGTTGTTTGCATTTAAATTCAGTTTGAAATACATTCTAATGTCTCTACTGATTTTTTTTTTGACCTATGGGTTATTTAGAAACATTTAATTTTCTTTCTTTTTTTAAAAGATTTAATTTATTTATCTGACAGAGAGTTAGAGAGAGAGAGCTCAAGTAGGCAGAGCAGCAGGCAGAGGGAGAGGGAGAAGCAAGTTCTTCACTGAGCAGGGAGCCCAACGTGGGGCTCAATCTGAGCCAAAGGCAGACGATTAACAGACTGAGCCAACCAGGCACCCCTAGAAACATTTAATTTTCAAATATTGTTGGATTTTCCAAATGTCTTTTGATTACTAATTTCTAATTTAATTTTGTTGTGCTCAGAGAACATACTTTGTATGATTTCAATTCTTATAAATATACTGAGACTTATTTTATAGCCTAGTATATGGTATCTTAAAGAGTGCTCCACATATGCTTAAAAAGGCTGTTTATTTTACTTCAGTTTGGTGGAAATCTATGGGTTTCACATAGGTCAAGTTGGTTAACAGTGTTTAAGACTCTATAACTTCTGATTTTCTGTGTAGTTATTATTTTAGTTTTTGAGAGTAGTATATTAGAATTGAATTATATTTCTCCCCTCGATTCTCTCAGTTTTTGCTTCATATATTTGAAGGTCTATTCTTAGACGTATATATGTTTTTAATTGTTTATCTTCCTGATGGACTGATCATGTTATCATTATAATGTCCCTTATCTCCTATAGTAACAATTTGTTTGGTCTTAAAGTCTATTTTGTCTGATATTACAGCTACTCCATCTCTCTTATGGTTACTTTTTGCATCATTTTACTTTCAACCTATTTTTATCTATGAAAGTGTGTCTCTTATAGACAGCATATAGTTGGAACCTATTTATTTATATCTCTGCCTTTTAATTGGAGTGCTTAACCCATTTAGATTTAATATAATTACTTTTGTGGTTAGAGTTATGCCTACCATTTTTCTATTTCTTTTTTTAATTAATTTTTTAATTTGTTTTCTTTATGTCTCATGTCATTGTTGTTCCTCTGTTCCAACTTTATTGTTTCATATGCATTAAACAAATTACTTGGTATACCATTTTAATTCCTTTGTTCATTTTTAAGCTATTTTATTGAGTTGTCTTCTTACTGGTTTCTCTAGGAATTATGGTATGTGTCTTTATCATAATTTATTTCAGGTTTATATTGACCAATTCTGGTAAATATAGCAAACTTGCTCTGATATACTTCTATTTTCTCCCTCCTCTTATAATGATGGGACAGATTGAGATTGATAACCCCAGAGGTCCCAAATACTTTAAAGAGGCCAAAAGTAAAAAAAAAAAAAAAAGAAAGAAAGAAAAGAAATGCTGTCTTCCAGGAAAGGGATGCACATGCACAAAGGCATGAATCAAGAAATAGCCTGTTCAATAGCATAAAATGCAATAGGGAAATGAAAGATGAAGTAACAAGGGCCAGATTATGAAAGGCCTTGCATGCCATACTAAATCAATGGGAGAGTCTGTTGGTGGGGCACAATTTATTTTAAAGTAAACAGAGACATGGTCACATGTGCATTTCAGTTAGAGTACTCTGACACAAATGTAGGGGGTCAATTTCAGGGAGGCACCATTAGACAAATCAGAGCTCTCTCAGTGATCCTTCCAGTGAGTTTTTCTTGATTTCCCAATGTAGTTTCTGTGAATCCTTACATGGGGTCAGGAGTCATACCCTTAAGCCTGTACACATTCTATCTTTAGCTTGTAAAGCTCCAAAGTAATAAACTCCAACTGCTGGGGACTCACTGTATGTAAAATTATGCAAGGCAATGTTTAATTATTCAGAAGTCATCTACTGAGTTTGTATATAATTAGATACATGGTATCTCTGCTTCGTTCCTTCTTCCTGCCTTAATTTCATTTACTGGTTGATTAGCTCTTTCATATTATATATGAAGAAAAAGAAAAGGCCAGGTGAGTATGCTTTACTTTTCTATAGTTTGAGTAAAAAGTGGAGAAGTCAGAGTTTTAAACTAAGAGTTCAAATGAAATTTGTGGCTATCAGTGTATTGTTGCTAACGCTGTCCCTAGCTTTTACAGAAGATTATAATTTTTTTCTCTTTCCAGTGTTCATTAGCTTTCTTGTCACCAGAACAGTTACTCTCAAAAAATATTAATAATTTTAATTAATAATGTGTGCTTCATTTGCAGTTAAAAAAGCATACATTTACTTTTGCTTTAACAGGTTTATTTCATATGAGACTATTTGAAGCTCCTCAAAACCCCCACCCAAGGAGTAATTTTGAATAAAATTTATACAGGCAGGAAATAATAAGTAATTGATAGTAACACTACCCAAAAGTGCCAATTGAACTGATATATCTTGATGGTAAATACCCAAGATGAATTCTCTCTCTGTTTGTTTCTTTGTTTGTTTGTTTAAGTAGGCTTCATGCCCAATGTGGGGCTTGAACTCATAACCCTGAGATCAAGTGTTGTGTGATCTACCGATTGAGCCAGCCAGGCATCTCCAAGACATTCTCTCTCTGAATGAATGATTTTGACAGTCTATCCATCAAACTTGATAATGACATGCAACTAGAAGGTATGCTAATATACTGGTTGGCAGTCTAGGGATTAAAACAGATTAAGAAGGCTAAAATAATGAGGCAAAATAAGAAAGCTAAAATTTAACACATATGAACATTGTGCCAGTTATGAATGAGTTAAACTATATATAATAGAAAGTCTACATTTATAATAGTTTAACCAAATATTCAATATTCATAAGAAGGAAATGTGATAGTACCCCAAACTCCTCAGACAATGCCCGAATGGTGGTGTTCCCACTGTAAGATTTTCAAATTAGGTTGTGCTCTTAGAAGGTCAGTAGAATGGTGAGAGGACTCAAATCTACGTCTGTGGAAAATACTTGAAGAGAGTAAGGTGTTTATTCTGGAGAATAACAACAAAAAAGATATTTAAAGTACCATCTTAAGAAAGGAGAATCAGATTTTCTCTGTACTACTCCAGATGGCAAAAATAGGACCAACTGGTGGGCATGGCAGAGAGGCAGATTTCAGTTCAAACTGAGTTGTTAACATTAGAACACTCCAGAAATAAAGTAAGGTATTCAAGGAGATAACAAATTTCTGGTAATAACAAAAATAACGGCAATCACCTCCTGAGGGTTTACAATGCCCCAGGCACGACTCTAAGTGCTTCACACGAATTAACTTATTTTATCCTCAGAATTACTCTAGAAGAAACTACTATTATCCTTGTTTCACAGATAAGGAACTCAATTTATTTGCCCAATGCCAGACAGCTAGAAAGTGGAAGATTTAAATCCATGGAGTCTGACTCCAAAGCTAGAATTCAAACTGCTCTGTGTTCAAGCAGAAGCTTGTTGACTAATGATAGGGGTGACATAGGGTGAAGGGTGTCATATGTGGATCAGAAACTGGCTTGGAGAAGGTAACCTACATGAGACTAATAGCTACATTTACTGAACATTTGCAGTGAGGCGCCTGACTAAAAATTTCACATACATTAAAAGATAATCCAGCAAAGTTTGCAGCACAGCGGTCAGTACATTGTAAATACTCAATTACTACTGTCTGTTATGATCACTTTTAATTCTCTTATATTAGATCAGTATTACTGTATCTACTTTGCTAACAGAGAAAGTGATGACTTGAGAGAGGAAGTAAATGATGCAACGTCAGAGAACAGTAACTGCTAAAGCCAGCATGTGAATCGAATCTGCCTGATATTACAGCCCTATCCTTTCCACTCAGCCATGTTTCACCAGAGTACTCACCCTTGCAACCTGGAAGTTTGCTTGTGGTTCTGTGAAACCAGTAAGCAATTAATAAGTTTAACAACAACAACAACAACAAAAAATCTATGCAAACTTAGATGAACCTTACAAATTAATAGACCATTAGCTATCTGAAATTAAACCTTCGGGGCGCCTGGGTGGCACAGCGGTTAAGCGTCTGCCTTCGGCTCAGGGCGTGATCCCGGCGTTATGGGATCGAGCCCCACATCAGGCTCCTCTGCTATGAGCCTGCTTCTTCCTCTCCCACTCCCCCTGCTTGTGTTCCCTCTCTCGCTGGCTGTCTCTCTCTCTGTCAAATAAATAAATAAAATCTTAAAAAAAAAAAAACCTTAAATAGTGTAGTAAGTATATACCAGGAGTGTAATGAAATGAGATTGGTTATCTTTTTGCTTAATTTTCAAACCCACTTATTTACCAGCTAAAGATAATTTTCCTGGCTCTTCTCTCTACAAATTCCACCCAGAAATTCCCATATGCCAATAAGTGAAGAGAAGCTGCAAATTAGAACAGTGATCATGAGTTGAAGTCAAATGTCCCTTAAGGATCAGAGCCTCATGCATGTAAGTGTGAGGGGCTAGGGTCTAAAAGCCCTTGAAGAAAAGGACTTGAGACAGCCACCACAGACACAGACTATGCACAGAGGACTGTAACTGAGATCACTGCGTAAAGCTGGCAGCAGGACAAGCTGCTCTGCCTTCAAAACAGGGAGAAGAAAAACTCCACTCATTGGTGTGTGTAGACACATACATGGACACAAGCTAGCAGGGTGGGCCATGGATGGAAAAGGAGCCACCAAGAGAAATCGGAACCCAAAGCCTCTGCAGGGAGTAGTTGTGGTACAAATTCATGCTGTCTTCGAGGTGACAAATTAAAAATCCCTAAATTAAAAAACTCACAGAGAACCAGTAAAATCCATAGGCCCTAGCAGAACCAAATTAGAAATGACCTGACAAGGATATCTTCATAATCCAGAACACATAAAATTCATACAATGAATAACTCTGAGGATGAATTCAGTCAAATATTAGAAAGAAAACAATAACTACAAGAAAGATTCACCAGCCAGACACCAAGATGGCCAGGCAAGATGAAAGTCTAGTTATTATCTCCTCAAAGGAAACAAAAGTCTAAGGGAGCAAAATACAATTTGAAAAAGAACAGAGAAGAAACAAAAGATGTAAAAAAAAAAAAAAAAAAAAAAAAACAAAAAAAGTAAAAAAAAAAAAAAAAAAAAGAAAAGAAAATCCAGGAGGTGGTACACAGGAAAAAATTTTCAAAAGTGAATTTGAGAAATATGAAAAATGGGATGAGAAGCTCCAATACGTGCCTAGTAAAAACTTCAGGAGGAGAAAGTGGAGAATAGGAGAGAACCAATTTCAGAAAGATGATGTGGAGAAATTTCTTAGACATGAATCCTAAGATTGGAAAATTTCAGTGAATCTTAATTAGGATAAATGCAAGCAGATTAACACAAAGTCACACAGAAGCTAAACCGTAGAAATCAAAGATAATGAGAAAATCTTAAAAACTATTGAGGATGAGAGGTGGGGGGAGGGCAGGAGTCCGGAAACAGATTACCGAAAAAAGAATAAGAATCAGACTGACATACACTTCTCATCAGTAGCTATTATTAGCAGCTATAAGGATGGAGGGCGGGGAGAAGTGTTAAGGAAAACAAAGCTCACCAAAGTTAGGTAAATATCTTCTTAGTAGCTACAACCCCGAGACGTCAGAATGGGGGATGGCTATGAAACAGCTCCTGCTCTGTAACTCTCTGGCAGGAGGGTCTGAAGAAGGCACAGGGAGAATGAAGTTTCCGTGGGGGAGGAGAAGGAGTGGTAAAATAAAGTCCTTATATCCCTGCATTACTCTTTGAAACACTGTGGCAATTCTTTCTGCCCAAGGCCAGACCCCTCTACAAAGTGTTAAATCATGTTCAGTAGAATGCATGATCCCCCTACTGACCTTCCATTTATCAGACCACCTCTGATTTACTACCCCTCTCTCCCATCATCTGTTGATTAGAAACTTCATTGTATACCTTGGAAATGCTCTCTGCATTTCCTTTAGCTCTCCACAAAAATTCACCATGAAATAGAAACACCCATATTGGTTTTTCTGATGATAAAAGCAAAAAACACTCATGGGGGGGTAATCAGAAATGTGCACAGACGGGTCAACTTGGAACACTTCACAAACTCAAGATATACAAAAATACAGCATCCTTGTTTTCTGTAACTTCTGCTTGAGCTCTCATTCTGCAGATAGAGGGAGGAAGTCGGGTAGAAATGCAAAACTGTCCAGTAAAGCCACCTCAGTTTCTTCTTGTTTCAACATCTCAGTTCAGACAAGCGTACTTGGGCAGTCCTCTGGAATCCATTCCTGACCTTCCAGACGTTGACTCTCTCACAGGGTTTTCACCTCTATGTTCACTTATTCATGCTCAATCTTACTGTCTTTGGTGAGGGTCCTACTCCTAACAAATCAAGGACATTGGGGGACTAAGGATATTTTCACACATGGTAAGACAAAAAAACAAAGTGAAACAAAACTCCTTTGCGTCTTTCATGGGACGTTACTGGAGAATGTGCTCCTCTAAAACAAAAGTATAACCAAAAATGAAAATGACTTACAGCACAGGAAACAGAAGATCTACAACAGGCAAGGGGTGAAAGGAGTCACCAGGATGATAGTGAATGGAGACTCCAGGATGACGGTTGTCGCCAGATGTAACAGCAAACAAGTACAGATTAGAGTAGATCACAGGTGCCATGCCAGACTTTTTTGGAAGATAAAGCCAAATATTTGATGCACTGGAACCTCTTGAGATTCAGACCATTGTGAAAGAGTTTGGGGCTGAATTAGTGATAAGTACATAGAAACTAAACCAATGAAAAAACATGACAATTATTAACTCTGGAAAAAATAAAGATGTGTTCAGAAAACAGTGATCATGGTATACTACTTGCCCTGGCTAGTATTTGTGTAGTCATAATTACGTAAACCCTTAAGATTAATGTAACCAAGGGGGCGCCTGGGTGGCGCAGCGGTTAAGCATCTACCTTCAACTCAGGGCGTGATCCCGGTGTTATGGGATCAAGCCCCACATCGGGCTCCTCCATTGTGAGCCTGCTTCTTCCTCTCCCACTCCCCCTGCTTGTGTTCCCTCTCTTGCTGGCTGTCTCTATCTCTATCGAATAAATAAATAAAATCTTAAAAAAAAAAAAGATTAATGTAACCAGGGACCCCTGGGTGGCTCAGTTGTTTAAGCATCTGCCTTCATCAGGTCATGATCCCAGGGCTCCTGGGGTTGAGCCCCAACTCAGGCTCCCCGCTCAGTGAGTAACCTGCTTCCCCACTCCCTCTGCCCCTTCCCTCTGCTCCTGTGCTCTCTCTTGCTCTCTCAAATAAATAAAATCTTTAAAAAAAAATAAATGTAACCAAAATTCTGATAGAACAATTTTTGGAGGATGGGGGATAAAGGAGGATGGAAGGAAGGGAAGGGTGAATACCTGTGTGGTGGGCAAAGGGAGAACAAAGAAAGTTGGGTCCCCATCTTCCACAGTAAGAAACCAATAAATAGTTTACAAAACCAAAAAAATCGAGAAATAACAATTAAGCACGTTATTAAAGACATGGCAGTAAACATCAAAATAAGTAGCTGCAAGAGATGAAAGTGGCTGCCTCTGAAAAGTGGGTAATGGGTAGGAGGCCAGAGCACTGCTATTTTTCTTAATAAAACTTGTTGAATTGTTTGATGCTTTAAACAAAGTGTGTGTATACTGTTGATAATGATAAAAACAAACAAAAACTTTACTGAAGTTTCCTATTTGTTTGAGTTTATAAAACATTTCCATCCGTTCAATCTTGTAGATTTTGATGAGCAGATTTTTCATACTAGATACACATTGCGGTTTTTTTGGATTATACTAAATCTTTCAAGTAATCCATCCCTAGCAGTTCAAGAGAGATATAATTGCTTCATGAACAGGTTTGAGGTCATGATTGTAAATATTCATATTGCCAAGAGACTTAATCCTAAGTAGATTCTGAACATGAGGCATACTAGTTTTGATTAAGGGTGGAAATAAAGTGGAGCATCTTTCCCCGACTTCTCAGTATTTCCAAAACAACAACAAAAACATTCAAAGAACAGAGAATGGTGGGACTATCAACATAGAGGGTTTGTGTTCCTTAAGAATACGCACCACCATTTCAAACTTAACACTACGTGCTCGTGTTTTTCCTACACTTTAGAGTATAGCAATTTGCCACTGAATTTAGCAGATACACGGACACATGCATGCACATGCTGATAGACTTATGCATACACAGGCTGGTAGCGTGAATAACTTTAAACTTTTAATTTTGATATAATTACAAATTTACAAAACACTTGCAAGAATAGTATAAGGAACTCCCATAAACTCAGCAGACTCACAAAATGTTTAAATTTTGCACCCCTAGGGAGCCTGGGTGGCTTGGCTGGTTAAGCGTCTGCCTTCGGCTCAGGTCATGTTCCCAGGGTCCTGGGATTGAGCCCCACATCGGGCTCCCTGTTCAGCGAGGAGTCTGCTTCTCCCTTTCCCTCTGCCCCTCCCCACTGCTTGTGCTCGCTCTCTAATAAATAAATAAAATTTTTAAATAAATCTTTAAATAAATAAATAAATTTTGCACCACTTATCATTCTCTCTCTGACACATATTTAATTTGTTGACTTGTTTGTGCATATACATGCATGCATATATATGTATATATATTCTTTCTGAACCATTTAAAATCAAGTTGTTACCAGATTAGAAGTCTAATTAGAAGGCTAAACACTTTTGTGTGTATTTTCTTTTTGAAAGCTTTATTTACTTTACAGAGAGAGAAGGAGTGTGAATGGTGGGAGGGGCAGTGGGAGAGGGAGACAGAATCCTCAAACAGACTCCCCAACAAGCCCAGAGCCAATGCAGGGCTCGATCCCAGGACCCTGAGATCAGGTGCCCCTTTTGTGTGTATTTTCTAAGAACAAGGACATTCTCTTACATAACCAGTACATGACCCACGTCAGAAAGTTTAACATGGGGGCCCCTGGGTGCCTCAATCAGTTGGGCCTCTGACTCTTAATTTGGGCTCAGGTCATGATCTCAGGGTCGTGGGATCAAGCCCCGGGGTCAGCTTTGCACTGAGTGTGGAGTCTGCTTAAGACTCTCTCCCCCTTCCTCTGCCCCTCCCCCTGCGCTCTCTCTCTCTCTCAAATAAATAAACTAAATCTTATATATAATAAAAAGTTAAACATTGCTATTATATTATTATCTAATATGAAGTCCATATTGTCCAAATTAATGTTCTTCATAGCTATTTATTTTTCTTCGTCCACAGTTTAAACCAGGATGCCATGTTGTATTTAGTTGTGATGACTCATTGGTCTCTTTTAACCAAGAACAGTTCCTCAGTGTTGAGAATATAGATGAGATATTTTGTAGAATGTCATTTAACCTGAATATCTGCTATTTCATCATAATGAAATTCAGGTTATGCATTTTTGGCACGAATGACACAGAAGTGATGCTATATCCTTCTGAGAGCATCATATCAATTAACACATGATGTCAGACTGTTCCAATATCGCTAATGCTAATTTTACTCACTAAGTGCAAGTAGTGGCCAAGACTTTACCTCATTGTGAAATTAATATTTTTCTCCATGCAAATATTAAGTAATTTGTGAGAAAGTACTTGGGTACTATGTAAACACACTGTCATATTTTCACCTACTGGTTCAAACATCCACTAATGATGTCTCCCTTCGGCATTTCTTCTACACTTTTACTTACCATTCTATTGTAAGTAAAAGCTTCCCTTTTTCTTAATTAATTAATTAATTCCTTCATTCAAATCAGCATGGACTCTTGGAGTCTTATTTTATTCAATGGATTATACTCCATTTCTATCGTTTACTTGCATGCTCAAATTGTAAATGTAAAAAGCTAAATTTAGGTAGTGAGAAAAACTTCAGGTTAGATCCTTTGTACCTTTGACATATTCTAATCATTCTCTGAGCACTTCTCTAATTTCTGGCACAAGATATTGCTATGTTCATTTTGTTTTTTCCCTATTTTAAGAGAAAAATAAAGGAACCAACTCTGGGTGCTAGGTGTGCTTACTGCTATTGATGTGTCATTCTTTCTAGGCCCTCTCGGCAGACAAACCTAGAAAAAAATATGTACACACATTTATGTTTATGTACATATATATGCACCCTCCTCCTTGCCATATTTGTAATCTCCTTCTCCAACAGTGAGAAAACTGTTCCCATTATCCTCAAAATATTTATTTGCATAAGGATGCACTTTTAGGATTGTTAACCCACACTACTGTTAAAAGCAAACCTAGTAAGAAAAGATCATTTTTTACCTAATTATTTTTTTGTTTTTTAGGTAAAATTTACATGCAGTGAAATATATGAATCTTGAGTATTATTTGACAACTGTATAAACCAATTTAACCCACCCCTAAGAATATTTCTATCATCCTAGAAATTTCTCTCATGCTTCATTCCAGTGAATCCCCACCCCAATACCATCCAAGAGCAAACTGTACTGATTTTTTACTATAGATTAGTTTTGCCTGTTCTAGACCACGTGTAAATGAATCATACATTATGTACTATTTTGGGTGTGGCTTCTTTCACTCAGTGTAATATTTTTGAGATTACAGGCAAGTGGAAGCAAATGCTTTCTGTTTCTGTTACAATGATCATGAGGTTTTTATTCTTTATTCTGTTAGAGTGGTGAATTACACTGAGTAACTTTTATTTTATTTTTTTTTAAGATTTTATTTATTTATTTGACAGAGATAGAGACAGCCAGCGAGAGAGGGAACACAAGCAAGGGGAGTGGGAGAGGAAGAAGCAGGCTCCCAGTGGAGGAGCCTGATGTGGGGCTCGATCCCATAACGCCGGGATCACACCCTGAGCCAAAGGCAGATGCTTAATGACTGAGACACCAGGCGCCCCCAAATTAAATTTCTTTACAGATACAGGACCACTCTGTTTCCTTTCATATTGGACTAGCTTTGGTAAGTTGTGTTGTATTTACAGGGAATTTCCTCTAAATTATCAAATTTTAAAAATGATAAAAGTTGTTTATAATATCCCCTTGTTATCTTATCAATGTCTATAGGATTTATACTGATAACTCCCCTGTCATTCTTGATATTTATAAAACCTGTGTTCTCTATTTCTTGATCTGTCTACCTAGGTGCCATTGATTTTGCTGGTCTTTTCTACGTTTTATGTATTTAAGCAATTTCTACACCCAACATGGGGCTTGAATTCATGACCCGGAGATCAAGAGTCACATGTTCCTCTAACTGGGCCAGCCAGGCAACCCTGCTGATCCTTTCAAATAACCAACTTTTGACATTGTTACATTTTTTATTATTGGTCTTTTTTCCCCCTTATATCTGCTCTTCTCTTTATTATTTTCTTTCTCCTACTTAATTTTTATTAACTTTATTCTTTCCTTCAGCTTTTCTTGATTCAATATTGGATTGTTGTTTTATTTATTTTATTTTTTAAAAAAGATTTTATTTATTTACTCATGAGAGACAGAGAGAGAGAGGCAGAGGGAGAGGGAGAGGGAGAAGCAGGCTCCCCGTGGAGCAGGAAGCCTGATGCAGGGCTCAATCCCAGGACCCTGGGATCATGACCTGAGCCAAAGGCAGATGCTTAACCAACTAAGCCACCCAGGTGCTCCTTGGGTCATTATTTTAGACTTTTATTCTCTTCTAATATGAATATTTAAAGCTATGAATTTCTCTCTAAACACTGCTTTAGTTCTCCCTACAATTTTTCATCTGTTATGCTTTCAATATCATTTAATTCAAACTATTTTCCTATTTCTCTTACAATTTCTTCTTGGACCCAAGAGTTATTTATAAGTTTGTGTTTAATTTCCAAATATTTAAGAATTTTCCAGATATTTTTATAATCATTACTAATCTAATTCTGTTATGGGCAACCAGCCTATGCTCAATATCATTTCAGCACTTCAAAATTTTCTGAAACTTGTTTTTTGGCCCAGTATATGGTTTAACTTGGTGAATATTCCATGTACACTTGAAAATATGTATATGCTGCCATTTTTGAGTGCTGTGTTCTGTAAATGTCAATCATTGCAATTTGGTTGATTGATAATGTTGTTCAAGTCATTTATAACCTTACCAATATTCTCTCCACTTGTCCTATAAATTATGGATAAAGACATGCTGAATTGCAAACTATACTTGTAGGTTTATCTGTTTCTGTTTTCTGTAATGTCAGCTTTCCCTTCCAGTATTTTTTTTTCTAGAGAAGGAGAGATGGGAGGAAGGGACAAAGGGAGAGGGACAGAGAATCTTAAGCAGGCTCCATGCCCAGCCACAGAGCCCCATGTGGGGCTCGATCTCACAACCCTGAGATCATGACCTTAGCCAAAATCAAGAGCCGGATGCTTAACTGAGAGCCATTCCTTCAAGATTTTTAAAGCTTTGTTATCAGGTGTACACACATTTAGTATTATTTCTGTCTTTTTGAGAAATTGACTCATCTATCATTATTAAATGTCTCTAGTAATATTCCTCATCCTGAAGTCTACTTTATTTTATATTAATTGTTAATCCAGCTTTTTAACAACTCACACTTTCATGGAGTAATTTTTTCCATTAAAAAAAATTTAACCAAGGGGCACTTGGGTGGCTCAGTTGGTTAAGCAAGCAACTCTTGATCTCATCTCAGGTCTTGATCTCAGGGTCATGAGTTCAAGCCCTGCATTGAGCTCCACGTTGGGCATGTAGCCCACTTAAAAAAAAATTAACCTATGCATTTCATTTTAAGTGAGTTTCTAACAGATAGCATGCAGGTCTAAACAATCTTTGCCTTTTAATTGCATGTTTAGTCCATTTATATTTAATGGAATAATTGATGTGGTTTGGTTTAAATCTATCATTTTGATGTTTCTTTTCTATTCATTTAATATGTTCTTTGTTCTTTTATTTCCTCTGTTCCTATCTTCTTTTGCATTACCTTTAACATTCCATTTTATTTTTTTTCTATTGGATTATTAGCTATACCTGTTCTGTTTTTAGTGGATGCTTTGAGTTTGGCATTTTTAACTAATCCCAATCTACCTTCAAATAATATTATACCCCTTCACATATAATGTAATAACCTTACAAAAGTAAGGTTCCGTTCCTGTCTTTATGCATTATTGTTATACTTTTTACTTCTACATATATTATAAACTCTACAATACATTTTTATTTTTGTCTTTTATTTAAAAAATAACTTGGTTTTAAAAATTAAATAAAATGAGGGGCGCCTGTTTGGCTCAATTGTTTAAATGTCTGCCTTCAGCTCAGGTCATGATCCCAGGGTGCTGGGATCAAGACCCATGTTGAGCTCTCTGTTCAGCAGGGAATCTACTTCTCCTTCTCCCTCTTCCTGCTGTTCTGCCTGCTCTCTCTCTGTCAAATAAATAAATAAATAAATAAATAAATAAATAAATAAATGAAATCTTTAAAAAATTAAATAAAATGATAAAAAAGTCTTTTATATAAACCTACAAATTTACCTTTTCTGTCACTCTTTATCCTTTTGTGAAGATCCACACTATCTTATATTCCTTCAAGTCTGCTGGTGATGTATTCTCTCAGCCTTTGTCTGAAAATGTCTTTATTATGCCTTCAAATTTTGAATGATATTTTTGCCAAATATGGATGCTACGTGGTACTCTGGAAACTACTGAGTATTGTCCTATTGGAGAAGTTAATTGGAGTCAAATTCCAAACTCTGTCTCCTCTATGGTCAGCAGCAAGAGTAATCTCTGCTTCGATCTCCTTTTAGCCTGCTGCTTGGAGTCTCCCTGATGAATGTGCAGAACAGAAGTCAAAGATTTGGGCTGAATCTATATGCAGAATTCACTACTCTTCCTACATGGTTATCTCCTTTCTAGAGTTTTCCCCTTCAGTTTTCAGTCATTCTGACTTCCTCAAAGACTAGCTTTTTGCTTGAGTTCTAGTTGTTCCACTCTGCATACACTGGGGAGCATTCTTAGGAGAAAAGCCATAAAAACTGCAGATATATTCCAGTGACTTTCCCTTCTTTTAATGGTCGACTTCTCTCTATTTTCTGGCAGCTTTGGTCACTCACTCTCCAGTGTCTTCAAGTAAGTATTGTACTTTACCTAAGGTTGAAAATTGTTATCTGCGGAAGCATTGGTCCAATGTGAACTACTCTACCATTACTAAAACTGTAGTATGATTAATTAAAAATTATAATTACTTTTAGGGGTGCCTGGGTGGCTCAGTCGGTTAAGTGTCTGCCTTCGGCTCAGGTCATGATCTCAGGGTCCTGGGATCAAGCCCCACATCAGGCTGTCCACTCAGCAGTGAGTCTGCTTCTCCGTCTCCCTCTGTGATCTCTCTTGCTTTCACTCTCTCAAATAAATAAATATAATCTTTTTTAAAAATTATAATTATTTTGAGTCTTTCAAATTTGAGGTTGTGTGACTACTATCAGTAGAAGATATTAACCAGACACGTCTCTGTTAGTAATAATTTACTTTCTGGGAATGTAATAGGAAATATGGCTTCTCATGATTCTTACTCTGAATTGCAAGACTGTCCTCGTTCTGACGAAGTACTCTGTCAAAGCAGTCAAGTGCAAATTCTTTCAGCTGTGAGTCATCCTTTCCATCAAAAGCCTCATGATGTATCTTACTTATTTTCTCCATTTGTTAGAGAAGAATTTTCCATTCCCTTCTAGAACAGTTCTATTTTATTAGTTTTATATGTTGAATTATTGTATATGATTTTGTTTAAAGGGTGCTGCTTTTGAAAAAAGTTTGTAAATACTAGACTAGATAATTTCTAATAGTCTCTGAAATTCAATAACTAAATATATTTTAGTTTGTTCAACTATAGAATATTTTAGTTTGTTCAACTATAGAATATTTTAGTTTGTTCAACATATAGAATATGTGTGTAAAAATAATCTTTTACATAGAAATTCCTATTCCTAAGTGATCTCCTTCAAAGTGCTGCCTACTTAATAGCAGGTGGAATCATTTATCAACCAAATACTCCTCTGATTTCTTTCTATTTGAGCTCATTCAAGGATCCATAAAGAAAAGCTCTCTTAATTACTAATTATTTTGCCATCAATATTGCTAGTCTGTATTGTATGACATTTTCATAATAGTAATCAAACTAAAAGACAAAAGATTTTGAGAAATTCTGAGAAATGTATACTGTTCACAGCAAATGTTACTTATACTTAAGTTCAAAGGCAGATGTACAGCTGTATGTTGAATTAAGACCTTCATGATAGTTTAGAGCTGTAACTGTGCTAACCTCCTATAATCAGACACATTTACAAAAGATTGTAATTGCCTAAGGCTTTATGCAATCATTTCTCTGATTTGCTGTAAGTTTCAGAGTTGTTAACGTCTGGACATTCCTGTTTACCAGCAAGGTGGGAAATTTTTATTTTAATTGTGATATGGAACTCATTAATCACCTATCATCTTAATCAAGAGAAATAAATATTGTAATAAACATTCATGTAAAGCCTCCAGTGAACTAAGATGCTATTTGAATGAAAAACAATACACTGATATAGGTCAGAATGTTCCCTCCTTGTTGGTATGCTTACTAATTTACTGAATACATTCTGAAGTCTTTGAATGATAAAGTACTAGGTGTTCTTTTTAGTGTGTTAACTGAGAGCAAAAGGTCTAATCTTTAGCTCACACACAAAAACTGGGATCTAATCACAAATACTGGTAGAGATTTCCCCTCCTACTTTGTAAGCTTCTTGGAGACACTGACAATGTCATATTAATCTTTGTGATTCTGTCAGTACTTAACATGTTGCCTTGCATTTTGGCAGGTGGTCAGTCAATATTTGTTAAAAAAATTCCATCTTTATTTTGTAAACTTTTCCATAAGTAAAGTTGTTCAGGTAACAAGGCAAATTCAGGACCTGATACTCTTTCATGTTCAGGACATTATTGTTGTTGCTATTTTTATTTCTACTACTAATGCAATGACTTAAACCCACCTACGTTATTCTCACAGAATGTAGAATTAAATGAATACTTTCTATTTTACTTTATTACTGTGAAATATATCATAAATGAAAGGGTAGAATACAATAAACATATATAGTTTAAAGAATAATAAACACCAGATTTTTCACTTTCTAAATACATATTTGCTACTTACATATATATTCCTATATTTTTTTAGTTTTTCCTGTCCTTGATCTTATATAATGGAATCATATTCTAAGTATTTTTCTGTAATAGCTTTTATCCCCCACCCAGCATTTTTGAGATTCTCATCCATATTCAAGCCTATAGCTGTGGTTCACCCTTTTCACTGCTATATAGTATTTCATTATTTGAATACACCACAGTTTTATCCTTTTTTTTTTTTTTTTTTAAAGATTTTATTTATTTATTTGACAGAGATAGAGACAGCCAGCGAGAGAGGGAACACAAGCATGGGGAGTGGGAGAGGAAGAAGCAGGCTCACAGCAGAGGAGCCTGACGTGGGGCTCGATCCCATAACGCCGGGATCACGCCCTGAGCCGAAGGCAGATGCTTAACCGCTGTGCCACCCAGGCGCCCCACACAGTTTTATCCTTTAATCATGTTTCCAGTTTTTTGCTATCATGAACAGTGCAACTAAGAAACTCCTGCACATGCCTACTGGTGTATATAAAGATGGTTCTCAGGGGCACCTGGCTGGTTCAGTTGATATAGCATGTGACCTTTGATCTCAGGGTTGTGAGTTGGGTATAGAGATTACTTAAAAATAAAATCTTAAAAAAAATGTTTCTCTGGGGTAAATACTTAGGAATGGAATGCCAGATCACTAGAAATGGTCTGGTTTGTTCTTTCTTTTTTCCTTCCTTCCTTCCTTCCTTCCTTCCTTCCTTCCTTCCTTCCTTCCTCTGTCTGTCTGCAAAGGTATTTTCAACTTATGAGCCAATACTAAATTGTTATCCAAAATCATTAATAAATTTATAGTCCCACAGGAGCATATGAGGGCTCTGTGGCTCCACTTCCTCACCAATAACAAAAATTGACTGATTTTTAAGTTTCTGCCAACATGGTAGGTATGAAATGGTATGTCACTGGTTTTAGCTTGTATTTCTATGTTCACTAATGAGGTTAAGAATCTTTCCATATGTTTATTGGCCATACATGCTCCCTCTACTGTGAAATATCTAATCATATAATTTTCTCACTTCCCAGTTGGTTTGTACTTCCTTTTTTTATCTACCAGGCCACCTCTGTTTTATATCAGGTTTCCATTTATCCATGGGTCTGCTTCTGGCATCTGTTTTCTCGAAAATTCATTTTTTCACTTATTTGAATAGTTAAGACTGGTCAACTAAAAAAACTATTTTTTAAAAAAAAGGTATTATTTTGGGGCACCTGGGTGGCTCAGTCAATTAAGCATCTGCCTTTGGCTCAGGTCATGATCCCAGGACTCTGGAATTGAGCCCCACATCAGGCTCCCTGCTCAGTGGGAAGCCTGCTTCTCCTTCTCCCTCTGCCTGCAGCTCCCCTTGCTTGTGCTCTCTTTCAATCTCTCTCTCCCTCTCTCTCTATCAAATAAATAAATAAAATCTTTTCTTTAAAAAGATTTTATTTTTAGGTAATCTCTATACCCAAGATGGGGCTCAAACTTGCAATCCCAAGATCAAGAGTTGCATGCTCTACCAACTGAGCCAGCCAGGTGTCCCCTAAAAAACTATTTTTTAAATGATTTTATTTATTTATTTGAGAGTGAGTGAGAGAGAGGACATGAGCAGGAGAAGGGGCAGAGGGTGAGGAACAAGCAGACTCCCTGCTGAGCAGGGAGCCTGATATGGGGCTCAATCTCAGGTCCCTGGGATCATGACCCAAGCCAAAGGCAGACACTCAACCGAGATGGCCAGGTGCCCCCTAAAAAAAATTTTTAAAGAAAGCTATAATGAACGAATCTATAAGAGGTTTTTTTTTTCTTTTTGTTTTCTTTTTCTTTTTTAATTTACAGGAGTCTTAAAAATACTCAGTAGTCACTGAGGGCTAGTGTGCCACCAGAGGGAGCTCAAAGGAGTCCATGAATAGTACAGCATAGCATTCAAGCATACACAGGATAGGAGAGTCTGGCTTTTCTGAGCAATTCATGAGTATTTTTCAGTATAACTTACATGAAGATCTCAAGGTTTTAAAGCATTTCTGCATTATATCTCATCTTTCCTTCTAATATTTCACTACTTTTATTTTCCCATATCACCATGGCACAATAAAGCACATCGTGAGATTAAATAACTTGTCTGATATTACATTTAGAATTTTTTAATGGCCTTCCTGATTCTCTATTAAGGTGTTCCCCAGCCACTGCAGTCTTGACCATTCCCTAGCCTCTGGGATCAATTCTGAAAGTGAGTAGTGCATTAGCTCTGATCACTTCCTACAAATTAAGTTTGTCTTGTTGGCCAGGACTAATTATGGGATTCTGCCACCTTCTAAACCATTGCAAACAACATTAGTGTTTTGTCCTTTTTTTTTTTTAAGATTTTTTATTTATTCATTTTGAGAGAGAGAGCGCACGTGCGCCAGTGAGAGCACAAGCAAGAGGAAGGGTCAGAGGGAGAGGGAAAAGCAGACTACCCCCCTCCACCCCCGAGCAGGGAGCCCTACATGGGACTCAATCCCAGGACCCCGGGATCATGGCCTGAGTCAAAAGCACTCGATTAATCAACTGGGCTACCAAGGCGCCCCTGTGTTTTGTTCTTTATCAACTAGGTTCCCTTTCGAAAATCAGTTTCCCTATGACTGTGCTCCTCCAAGAGCCCAAAGTCCTCTCCTGAAACCCAGACCAGTGATATGTACCCTGTACCTTGCTCCTCAAACAGCAAGGAATTCAGAGTGATCTTCTTAGCTAGTGTTTGTTTGTTTTTTCCACGCTGCTGTCTGGGACAGAGGCTAATGTAGGATATGGTCAGGCCACAAGCCAAGTCTCTTGGCTGCTTCTCTCTTTGTCCTGGTTGCTAGGAATCTGAAAAATATTTTTTTTAAGAGAGAGTGAGAGGGCATGCGTGTGTGTGCATGTGGCGGGTGGGGAGAGGAAGAGAGAGACTCTTAAGCAGGCTCCATGCCCAGCATGGAGCACAGCACAAAGTCCAACATGGGGATCCGTCTGATTACCCTGAGATCATGACCTGAGCTGAAATGAAGAGTCGGATGCTCAACTGACTGAGCCACCCAGGCACCTCCTGAAAAATAATTTTATGTTCGATTGCTATAGCTTTACTTCAGCAGCAACTGAGCAAAAAGTTTCTTCATATATTTTCATCCATTTATTGAAGCAATGAACCTCTTTGCTATCTGCTTTGGAATACAGCTATATAAAAAAATGACAGAATCCTTGCCATCAAGAGCTTATAGTCCAGCAGGAGTGCAAGGTATCAAACAAGTTGAAACCAGTGTAGGGGCCAAGAGCAGACCACTCCAAGATGGCCCACTTTGGTATGAAGATTATTTTGAGTTAAAAAGCAATCAAAACCCAGCAGATTCAGGAGAGTTCTTTACTTCCCCAACTGCCTAAATAGAATTTAGACAGAGGACCTGCTCCAGGAATAGGGCTATTATTATAGATAGCTACATTGTACTATGAGCTAGGGATGATAGACAGGGAGGGACCTGGCAAGGCCTGTTTGATCCAAATCCTCTGCATCCCCTTGTTTCTGAGTGGCCCAGCAAACATTTGTTTACCAAAGATTTACTCTTTTTCATCTTCCTGCAAATTGCATTCCTTCCCTTTGAAGTTTCAGACCCTACCCTCTTCTCCTTAGTTCAGAATGACATGTATACCTCATTTTGCCTGTCTTTGGAATTTTCATCTGTGTGGAGTCAAAATTACGTACAAAATTAAATTTTATTTTCTCCTGTTAATCTGTTTCATGTCAATTCTTAGTTTAGCTAGAAGGACCTTGAAGGGGACAGGAATTCTGTTCCCAACACTGGGTATATACAACAAAAGGGAAACACTGGGCATCTGAGTCACTAAGTTGGTTAAGTGTCTGCCTTTGGCTTGGGTCATGATCCCAGCGTCGTGGGATCAAGTCCCACCTCGGGCTCCTTGCTCAGCAGTGAGTCTGCTTCTCCCTCTCCCTCTGCTCCTCCCCCCGCTCATGCGCCCGCACGCTCTCTCTCAAATAAATAAATAAAATCCTTAAAAAAAAAAAAAGACTTAAATGAAGCTATCAACATGAGGACTTAACCTCAGCTAGTTAACATTTATTACTGGATGTTCAACTTTTATTCTAGTTTTTTTTTTTCTTTTTTTTTTTTTTTTTAAG
>NC_048231.1:6143558-6143861 GCF_002007445.2 Ailuropoda melanoleuca | reverse complement strand
GCCCTGAGCCAAAGGCAGACGCTTAACCGCTATGCCACCCAGGCGCCCCTATTCTAGTTTTTTTTTTTAATTATTTTGGTTTTATCTTATTTCAAGTCAATGCAAAATCTTTTAGTTGTGGGCAAAGATGTGTTTGTACATGTAATCACACAATCACTTTCATATATTCCTCTGAAACAGGGAAACTAAAGAGACCCGATGAAAAACTGCTTTATTCGCTCCCTTTGCAGCTTCCATTCTTGCTAGGACCTACAGGCTTCCCCCCGCCCCCCCCCCCCCCCCCCCCCCCCCCCCCCCCCCCCC